>NW_003020038.1:1673351-1801984 GCF_000006335.3 Candida tropicalis MYA-3404 | reverse complement strand
CGGATGGGGAACAAAAGAAGGTGATGAAATCAACATGCAATAAAAATGAATCAAAAAGGGGACCTAAATTGACTTGGAGCGACAAACGTCCGGAAGATATTCAAGGATAATCCTGCATCCAGAACTAGATTCATAATCACCATTAAAGGAGGACTATGAGTGAGCATTATTGAGCCATTAGAAAAAGCAAGTGCTCCGAAATCCAGATCACATGACAAGAGAGTTTCATCACTAGTTTCTGGCAAACCCTTATGACGATGATAGCGACAGAGGACGTTCCAGAGATAGGTAAAATTAATGAATAAGAAGAAGAAGAAAAAAAGTCTATTAATCCTATTGTTGAAATGCTATCTGTGTCTATACATGTATGTAAAAATTTTTAAAAAAGTGTAACATTATTATCATAAATATTATCAAGATATGATTTTTTTGCTCTAAGATAAGTACTTCATACCTAATTCAAATACACCAAAGAAAACCATATTGACTATAAACGATCTGGTAATGGAAATTCCTAATCCACGATATGCTCTACCTTGAAGTTTTTCTTGTTTAGATTTTGTAGGTAATGGTTCTAATCCATGCGATTTTCTTAAGATGTTTGTCACTGCATCTTTTTGAATCAATGCCTTTCTGGTATCTACTGGGAAGATTAAGATCCAACTGAACACTCCCGAAAGTCCCCCAGCTAATAATACAGAAAATGGAGAAGAAATTGATGGATCTTTATTGATGAAATTGTTCATAGCCCATTTCATAGATTCATAAATTGAATAATAAATACCAGTGGATATAGAATCTCTCATTGCATGATATCTAAAACCAGAATATAAACCAGTAATTCCATCACTTTTAACAATTTCTTTAACTATTGTGGCCGTAGAAATTGATTTAGATGGGTTGAGAATAGTTGGTGATGGTTTCAGTGCTTCGGCTGGTTTGAGATTTGATAATTCCTTAATTGATTTACTGGTGACCAACCTTTCTAATTGTGCATAAATCTTTGTGAATTCAAAAGGACACGCAAATACCGAAACACCTGCTCCTGATATTAATCCTGAAATGAAACAAACAGGAATGTTTTTAAGAAAAGGACTGGTATTATCAAGATTCTTAGTCCATGGCGACTCATATAACACACTATAAGTATAAGGTTTAACCGTAGTGAATAATGAAACGCTTAAAGATTTAGCAAAAGATGTTGATATTAGTACGGGTGTAGAACCTCTGAAAAATCCTGCTAATCCTTCTTTGACATAAGTTTTCTTGAAACAATCAAAATAACCCGTGAATTGTTTATGAGTTTGCATTCGAATTTTAACAGCATCAAATGGCAATCCAACAAATGTTGAAAATAATGACGCACCATATGCAATTATAGTCCCTCGGAAAGGTTGTAATTCTTTTGGAAAAACATGAAATGCTTTACTGTAATCTATATCACCAGTTATAGCAGGTATTCCTCTTGGAGGGGGAATTGTATCTTTTGAACTCGACGACATCAATTAATGATTATTTGGGAACAATGGGCACGTTGATTGGGAAGATGACTTTTCAAACTTGATGTTGCAAAAAAAAAAAAAGAAAAGGAAAGAAAAAGGGAATGATAACCAATAATAGAATATAATCAAGATCAAAGTAATCAAGAAATAGAAACGATTGATGGAGATAGGTATAATTTGTATGTACAGGGGGGGGCAGTTTCTTTTAAGGAGAAACGTGGCTATCTAAATGTGATATTGGAATTTTTTGCTGGAGTAGAAGATATGCAAGATGTTCAGTGTTGAATTCTTTCTCTCTCTTTTTTTTTTTTTTGTTGTTGTTGTTTTAGATGGCAGATAAGAAGAGTCGATTTGTTTAGAGATCATTATTTTAAAGTTTTGCCTTATTGGCTCAGCTCAGGAAAAGTAAGTGCCGCCAGAACAAACTATGATCTGGAAGCAAAAAAAATACAATTTGGTGCGAATGTTAACGCGACCCATTCTCGCACTAGAATTTATGTGTAATAAAGAATATATACATATATACAAGATTTGTTTCTTTACAAACTACTCCTAATAACCTCTTCTTCTTGCATCATTGACTTGATGTAATAAATCCTTGAATCCAGCAGCAAACTTTCTTCTCCACCATTCTCTTTTCAATTGTTTTCTATATTTGGCTGGACGAATATATCTACTTTGAATTCTTTGTAAATACCTTATTTTATTTTCGTTAACCACTCTTCTCATTTGGTTAAATGATCTAGATATGTTGTTGTAGTTAACGTCAACTGTTCTACCAGCATTAGTTCCAAATTCACGAATGTTCTTAGCCACTTCACGAGGGGTTGGTTGTCTATTTTGCTCAAATCCAAATTTATCATGTAATGAAAATGTGGTTGGGAAAGTTGTGGATGGCAATTTTGCTTCTGGAATTGAACTATTCAATAAATCATCAATGTTTAAAGATTGTTTATTGGTAGATTCCGATGCTTGTGTAGTGGTTGATTTTGAGTCGCCGAATATGCTTTTTAATTGGTCGAGGTTAGCATTGTTTGAATTGAAACGAACAAAAGAAGTTCTAACAACTTGTTGAGATGAATTTAATGCTGAAACGCTTTGAATCAAGTTTTTTCCCAATATACTTCTAAACATCTTTGTTTGTTGGTAATAATAATTATTCAAACGGTTGATATATTACAAAACATATTAGAAAAATTTTCATCTTCTTTTCTTTCATTAGTTTTCTCAGTAGAAAAAAAAAAGAGATATTGAACATTTGCACACGACCAACATTTGACACACAGACACACACCAACATACATTCCCCTAAATTATCTCGGAATATCTAACACTTCTTATATATTGTATAGCTTATAATCTATCAGTGCTTCCCAAATCCACCCATTTCCTATCATCATTAGTTGTGTTATTGATCTAATTACTGTAGATTATTAACATTAATCTTTCTTTACTATTCAACGCTTAAAAAAAAGTGACAATGAGACAAAACCAACTAAACACTGAATTGTATCAACCAAGATCATTATTTCAATGCAAACATGGCGTAACCCTTCATTCAATTCCTTATACTTCAAGTCTAAAAGAGATAGAGCTTTTAAAATCAAATCAATTATGGTCCGGATCCTTGGAATTTATAGAAGAAGAGCTATCTATTAATTCATACATGGATGGGTTTGAACAAACTAAAGATGACAAGTTTATAATTCGCCCATTTATTAAAATGAGAAGCAAATTAGAATTTAAAAACAACGGAAATGAGTTATGGGGAGAAACATGGTTTAATCCAATTGTAAATGATTTGAATTTATCCAAAGGAACAACTACTAATATTGATATCCAAAGAATTACTAAACTTAATCCTGAAGGGACAGATACAATACAACAAATTTCTGATAATACTTATAAAGTAATTGTTCAATTACCAAATTCTGGTTTTCATCCATTCTATAATGATAAATCACCAGAAAACGTCTCATTTGTGGCATTAGGAATGAATTTTAAAAGTTCAAGAAATGCTGCTCAATTTGAATATGCCTTGAATGTTTATCAATCGAGATTTAAACATGAACAACAACAATATTACTATGACAGAATGGTATATGCCGTTAATATCATGAATTTTAAAACGGTAATACAAGAACAAGATGAAGAAAATGAGACTACAGGAAAAGAATATGATAGTAAGGAGGACGATGTTCGAGAGTTAACAAAGGAGTTCTCCCAAAGTCGTATGACGTCTGATAAAATTCTACGCACCGATAGTGACAAAGATGAACAATACTCTGAGGATGACGACGATGATGACTTTGGAGAGTTTATATCAACTTAACTTATATTCATGTAGTATGGGTTTGCCCCCCCCGCTCCACTTCTTATAATACTAGTTCTTTAAATGAAAAACAAAATAAAAATACAACCTATAAAATGGAATGACAATGTCTGACAAATTTAAGAGCTGCCTACTTCTTAGCCTTTGCCTGTTGCTTGTAATACATCTTTTGAATCAATGGGTGGTGTGAATCTTTCAATTCCTTATTTTTGTTCTTGCTATATTCAATATAAGCCATATCTTCACCACCAGCTAAACCAGCTAATGATCCCGCACTACGACTAGAACCTCCTCCGTTTCTTTCTTGTTCAAGTCTCATTCTCTTTTCCTTTGATATAAAGTTTGTATCCGCATCGTCACCAATTTCCAAACCTGCAGCATCTTCATTCTTTAACAAGACCTGCTGTAACAATTCTCGTTTCTCGCGAGCTGAAGAATATGCCAAATCTGGCAATTGCTCCATACCACTCAAATGTGTAATGACTTTAAAAGCATAACCTTGATCGACTAAAAAGGCCTGTCTCTTTGTTGAGTAATACATTTCCTGAGTATCCTTAGATACTAATGAATAGAAAAATGCATTGAACCCTTCATCATTACGTCTCTTTGCTCTCAAAATACGACCCAAACGTTGCGCTTCTTGTCTTCTTGACCCATAATGAGAAGATATTTGAATCAAACAAGTGGCTTCTGGTAAGTCAATTGACGTATCTCCAACTTTCGAAAGGAAAATTGTATTAATTTGATCATTGTGTTGGAAATTCTGTAAAATTTTCATTCTTTCTTGTTGAGGAGTGGATCCATAAATAAAAGGCTTGCCCAATTTCAATGCATATTCTTGTAATGCATAAACATTATCACTGAATACAATAATCTTATCTCCTCGCTTCTCGTGGTAATGAATCAAAAACTGGCATGCCTGGAACTTGGTTGGGTTCATAATGTATAAAAGCATACGTTTTCTTGCATTCTCACGGAGATATTCTTGATAAAACTCTGCGGTCATTGGACACCAAACTTCAGCACATTGAACATTGGCAATATGTCCCTTTTGCGCTAAATCCATCCAATTGGCTTCATATAATTTTGGTCCAATCAAAAAGTTCAAATCATCAATCTTATCGTCCTCACGAACCAAGGTTGCTGTTAACCCTAGTTTTGCATGGGCAGCAATTGTAGTAACCACTCGTCTAAACATTTGGGCAGGAACAACATGCACTTCATCCAAGATAATAAAACCCCATTCTCTTGAACGTAAGAAATCCATCACTTTTTGAGAATCGTGTGATCTGTTACGAGTGTTTGCCACCATAGAGTAAGTTGACACCACTAACCCAGATTCACTTGCAAACATTTCTTTATTTTCGGAAGTAAACACTGCAACATTCTCTGGTTGTATTGTACACCATTGTAAAAATTGCTGTCTCCATTGCATAACTGACACAGATGAAGTACATAAAACAATGACAGATTTCCTAATTGTACAAGCTGCGGTGATACCAACCAAAGTTTTTCCGGCACCACATGGTAAAACAATAATTCCTGACCTAGCACGACCATTACCAAACATTTTCGACAATGATTTCTCTTGATAAGGTCTAATTTGAGTAGATGGTTTCAAGTCAATTTCTAAATCTGGGTTTCTAGCATCATTACGGAAATCATACTCTTCTAAAACTGGGTATTCAATATCTTGACATCGACGTTTGACAATTTCCACAGAATCATGTGCAATTTCAAAAGAATGGACTGTATCCAAATCATCATCATCCTCTTTACTTCCCACAACTGACGCAAAAATATCTTCTGCTTCATTAGTTGTACCTGCTTCTGAATCTTTCTCTCCATCATTTTTCTTCGTGCCAGGAATCACAATGTCATTCTGAGTTTGAGCTGAAGTTATTAAGCCATTACTTGTGACGGTATTCTCTGAGGATTGTATACGTAAGGGCCCAATAACAGGGTCCTTCAACAACATTTGCAAAATATCTGCCTGGGTGCTTTCAACGAAATATCTATTATGCTTTAAAACCAATTTAACTTTACCGTATGATACCGTTGCTGCCTTGATGAAATTCAAAATTGATTCTGCCACAGGCACCTTCGATAATCTATTCAAGACCAGGATAATATCGTCTGTCTCTAGCCCAACTGACACAGCAGCATATAAAGAATATGCCGTTATTCTATATTCATGGATATGACTTGGTCGTGACACCGGCTCAGCAATTGTAATTAAAAAATCCATAGCTTGTTCAGCCAATGGCGAAAATGACTCCAATATAATTCTACCATCGTTTGGTGAAATCCATATCGGTCTTGAGAAATGATCTGGTTTCAACTTCAAATATGAAAAATCACCCTTACCAAAATTTTTGGAGACAGCATCAGGGATATAATCAGCAGGAATATCAGGAGTCAACTCTAGTAATTCCTCATCTGAAAAATTGGTGTCATCAAGATTCTTTTTTAGTGATTCAACTGATTGCTGGGCCTTACGTTTTTTGGAGTCTGTAGCTGATTTCTTAACTCCTTTCTTTTTACTTGATGGCGTATTATATTCATCATCATCAGCACCCGCGTCCAAATTCTTATCGTAGACATCTTCATCTGAAAAGTTCTCATCCTCTAAATCAGCATAATTGACTCTATTAATATTTCGAGATGACATGGTATTCTAATGATAAATGTCAAAAATTTATAAAACAAACAATGATGATTATTAATTACAAAACTATAGATCATATATAATTTTTCTTTTTTCTTTCGTTCTCTTTCTCCCTCCTCCTGAAATCTTAATATCTTTGATATTATGCAAACATACGAAAAAAAAAAAAAACGGTGCGTACACATACAAACTTCAAGTACCAAATATACTGCAAACATGTATATAACCTTGGATGACAGATATTTTACTATAATCACAATGTCAGAGGTAAAGTTAATCCAACTTGAAGACACTTTTCGGGATTATTTAAAGCACACATAGCTGCTTTATGACGAGCTTCCTTTTTGGTTGATCCATAGCCAGCTCCTAGATAAACATCTCCAATTTGTACAGTAGCATAGAATAATTTTCTGTCCTGTGATAATGGAGTCAATTCGTGTACATTATATTCTGGTGGCATGATCTTTGCTTGACTTATCATTGTATTCAAAGTGCTCAATGCTGAGTTATTACCAGGAATCTCTAAAGGAAGTGTGAGAATGTTATTCAGATCATAGTATGCGCCTTCAAGTTTACCATGGCGCATACCTTGTTGTCCCATCGGTACTACTGCTTGTACAGGTGTATGTGCCATTGTAGTATTTTGTTGCTGGTAAATATGTTGGGGTGGTGCCTGTACCATAGACTGTTGGCCATAAGGTGCTTGCGGAGTTGCATGTGGGTATATTTGGTAAGGTTGCTGTTGATATTGGACATACTGTTGAGGTTGTTGTGAGACAGTCATCTGTTGTTGCCCAATCACAGGAGTCGGATGGGCAGAAGGATGTTGACTTGTAACCTGTTGGTATGGATTCATAGGTGAGTTCGATCCGGCTGATGCACGTGGTTGTGGTTGCTGTTCCTGTGCTTGTGGTGATTGAAGTTGTGGGTTTATTTGCTGCTGTGGTGGTGGTTGTGATTGTGTTGGTGGCTGTTGTTGATTATGAGGTGAATTTGTAATTGCACCAATCTCATTAGAAACAGTAGAATTTTTAATAGCAAGTTGAGCTTGGGGTATTGGAACTGGAGCAGAAATCAGGGGCGGAGGCACAACTGCATTTGCATTTGGTAAATAGCCTAATGGGGCAGGAACACCTGTTACATACCCCATTGGACCGTTTGTCAATAACGGTACTGGGGTTGCTCCATTATTGGCTTGAGCATTGTGTTCTTGCACATTTGCAACCAAAACCTCCCAAATTTTGCGAATACCATTGCCAGATCCATCAAAGACATCATTGGCGGCCCTATATTTGGCAGCTTCCAAACTTGCAGACGAAACACCTGACCCCAATTCAACCCCATCAACCAAAATCTTTACCACATGAGGATCGTCATTTGTTTCGCGAATTTCATACTGAAAGTTGTGGTGAGGAGCATACTTCAAATTAGTGATACTTTTGAACAATAAATCCAACTCCATCAACGAAGCTTTTGCTAATGGATCATTTTTCTCGATATACTCAGTAATTACGGTATCGTATAACAGCCTTACAAATCTCTTCAAATCTTCCAAATCATAGTTCTCCTCTCTCAAACTACCAATATGTGCCAAAAAAAGATTTCCAATGACTTCTATCTTTTCTTCAAAATCGGCATCGACTGACAAGTTATACTTTGAGCCGTCCACTAAATTATACCCGAAAGCAAATTTTGCTAAAATTCTGTTCGACAATAATCTGTGAGTTATCAAATCAATATCTTCGTCCGACAAACCAGCATAAGGCTCTAAAATTTCAACTAAACAAAGATTCAAAATTGCCCTACCTTTTGATGCCAATCTTCCGTTATGGCTCTTTTGGAAATCATTAGTTGTAGAGGCCAATAAATCTTCAATACGTCTATAACTCTTATCTGTTGCAGCTCGGATGGCCAATGACTTGGATCTAAGTGTTGGCAATATTGGCGGATACGATTCGGAGTTATTTTTTATGCGTTTGGAATTTTTTTGGTGACTACTAGATGTCATTTCATTTTTGGGATCAACTTTGGGATTGTAGTCTAATATAAAATTACATGCCTTGGGGTCGGCACCAGTCTTGACACATACTCTTGTTAAAGCAGTCATCAACGGCAATTTACCATCCTCGAATAGCTCTTTCAATCGGATAGCAATAGCACTGGTTGGCCATTCTATTGCTTGGTTTATTCGATTAAGAGTCATTGGTGATTCGTTCGATTTTTCTCCTTCATAAGCAATCTCGTTAAGCTTGTTCCAATCCTCCCTGGTGGGTGCTCTTGAAATAATGGTATTGAGCTGAGCAACAAATTGTGTGACACTGCCCTTTACTTGAGTTAATTCATCAAGTATGGTTTGAATTTCCTTTCCGCTATCGGATGACATAGTTACTTAAGATAATACAATAGTGAAATGGATATATGCTTGAGAGTGTGAATGTTTTGTATTTTTTTAATTTTCTCTATAAATTTTTTTTTTTTTCTGTGTATTTCCTTTTGATTATGCCCGCACAGTTTATTTGGAACTGTAATTTACTATAAGAAATGACAACGAACAAGCACAATAAAATCAGCAAGATATGTCACTAGATTAGAGGTTATGGCGTGGAGTATGTTTATTTCGATTCTGTTGTTAGCTTAAATTGTTCACTATTTCTTTTATCAAAAACTTAATGGCAAGACGCGTTCTATTGTTTTTAAACTGTTTATTATAAATTATTAACTTTAGTATACATATATGCATAACATGACTCTATTAAGTTCTATCAAACTAATCAGTGAATTTGTAAGAACCAGAAGCTAAGGTTATACTTCCACCTCTGTAACTGCCTCTCTTCATTTTATTTTTGTTTTTAGTAAAGTCTTTTCCTCTGACTTGCATCAACTTTTCATTTGCCATTTCACCCCAAGTACCAGCAGCACCTTTGTAAGTATTGTCTTGTAAAGTACTATCTTCAAATGAAATCTTAGATCTGTCGATTCTTGAAAAATGTTTTCTTTGTCCTGGCTTCAACTCAGGTTCAGGGGTAGCTGGAATAGATTCTGTACTGGAAGAGCTTTCAGTATTACTTTTAGCTCTCTTGGATTCTGGTTCTTCGTTGTCTTCTTGTTTTCTTTTCTTTGTTCCTTCTTCGCTATCATCATCATCATCACTAGAGGAAGAATCATCTGAGTCACTTTCACTATCGGAAGAGCTGCTGTCACTATCAGAACTTGAACTGGAAGAATCTGAATCAGATTCATCTTCACTTGAGGATGAGTCACTGTCGGAATCACTGTCGGAATCACTGTCGGAATCACTGCTGGAATCACTGCTGGAATCACTGCTGGAATCACTGCTGGAATCACTGCTGGAATCACTGCTGGAATCACTGCTGGAATCACTGCTGGAATCACTCTTTACTTCTTCCTTGGATTTTTCAACTTTATCTTCTTCCTTTTCATCTTCAGATTCACTATCCGATGATGAAGACTCGTCAGAAGAAGAGTCGCTGTCGCTTTCCGATGAAGAAGAAGAAGAAGAAGAACTATCGGATTCACTATCAGAAGAGGAACTATCAGATTCACTTTCTGAGTCACTTTCAGATGATGAACTATCAGATTCACTTTCGTCTTTATTTTCCTTGACTTCACTAATGATAATTTCCAAGCCGTTTGAGATGGTTGGCAATGATTTACCTTCAATTAACTTGGCTAACGGCTTAGCCAACTTTGATAATTCATTGTTTCTTGAGACATAATCGTTAATGTAAGCTAAAACCAAATCTTGAGAAGCTGGAGACATTTTGGACACTAACTTGTGGCTGTTCTGATGATGCAAATAAAAGATTGTGAAAAAAAAATTTTTTTCTTTCTTTCTTTTGGTTTCTTTCTTTTCTTTTTAATTTTTTCACAGTTTATCGCGGTAGACAGCTTTTGTGTGAGATGAGCTTCTCTAATTTAAAAGTCTGCTTGATCCTAATAACGGCTGCTAAATAAATCCTCTGTTCTTATGAATTTAAAAAGATACATTAAAAAAAATCACGTCTTTACGTTTTATTATACAAATAAATATATATCAATATATATTCCCTTAATTACCTCCCAATTACATCATCGTATGTGTGTATTTATCTTTTTTTTTTTTCTTTTTATATATATGGCAGTTAGATCTTTATTGGTTTCTCTAACAAGTGACCCATTCTTTCGATCTTGGTACTTAAATATCCTTCAATTTCTTTACTCTTGATACCGTTTTCACCATTCTTACTCCAACTCAATGGAACCATTGGAACTCTTTCCAAAACTTTGACTTCTTGGTGTTTACCTTCAACAGCGACGATTTTATCAGGATTGTTAGTCAACAATTTGATTTCAACCAATCCCAAGTCCAACAAAATAGCAGTCGCCAAAGAAAAATTTCTTCCATCAGCTGGATGTCTCAATAATAAGTTGGCTTCAACAGTATCGGCTCCAAGATCTTGCAAGTTGTACGCCTTTAATTTTTCTCCCAAACCAATGCCTCTACCTTCCTGTCTTAAATAAACCATACATCCATGACCAGCCTCTCCCATAATTCTTCCGGCTTCGTCAAATTGTTCCCCACAGTCACAACGTGCACTCCAAGCTGTTTCTCCTGTGTAACACTCACTGTGTATTCTTACCAATGTTGGGTCTGTGTATGTCAAGTTATCTATGATCAAATTGCCTTCGGAATCAAACTTCAATTCATTGGTACCATCAGTATCAGCAATGGTTCTTCCTGGAGTCAATCTTCCAACATAAGCACCCCTGGTCATTCTATCTTGTTGGGTTTCACCAGGATAACGCTTGAATAATGAACGAGAACGAATATCTTCACCAAATACTATGGCTAAATGTTCTTTGTTATCAACATTGTTTTCATACAAATGCAAAAATATATCTGGACCTTGAGTGGTTGGGATTCGGGCTCTAGCTAAACACTTGACTTGAGGTAAACAATCTGGTAACCCACTCTTATTACGCATGGCTTGTGTTATAGTTGGTGGTGGTTGTGGGATACTTTGTGGTAAGTTGACTGTGGATGGTCTTGGTGTGACCATAGGGATCTTGTTGACATCTAAATCTGGAGATGCAGCGGCAGTTGTTGGAGTTGGCATACTATTATTAGATGTTGGTTGCGGGTGTTTTAATGAAGTCATTTAATAAAACAAAAGTGGAGTGGCTTTCAAAATATATATATATCTTTCTTGAATAGTGAAGAAATAGTTGAGTATTGGTATTTTAAGTAGTAGTATCCTCTTAAATAATGTCCTTCTAAACTTGATTCTATTGAAAAATAAAATAAATAGTTAATGAATAAGAAAAACACAACAAAGAGGAAAATTCGGAAATGGTTTCAAAGATATTTGAGGTTATATTTATAATGAAGTTGTAACTTTTTCTGTTGAATTTTTTCTGTACATAGAAAAACGAGTCTCTGTCACGCACCCGCAAATTTCGTTTGCCCTTCATACACTAACAATAAAAAAAAAAAAATATTGTAATTATCAATTTCCGGCATGTTAATGGAGGGGGAGAGGTTAACAAATCGATATGATTCAGATGAAAATGAACTTTTAATTGATCAAGTGGATGTGTTAGATTCACAAGGCGTTAGCGATCTAATGAAGTAATGAAAAAAATGTGTTAGACAATAGAATTTCAGGAATGTAGAGTGTGGAATTTGCAATTCTAATCCTATTTCGATCTCGCACTATATTATGGCTCCAAAGATGAACAAGGATTAGCACTTTCAATATGAAAAAGCCAACAGTTCATGAGAATTTACTGTTTTTTTCAATCTGGTCTCAATAAAGAATGGAAGAGATCCTTCTAGTTATTGGTTTTTTGTTAATTTTCCACTTTTAAATGAAGATCGATTGCCGAAAAAGAATTTTATGTTTTACAACATCTTGGATAAAACAACTGTGGTTACACAACAATCACCGTTCCGCATGGAAATGCTTAAAAATCAAAAAAAAAAAAAAATCAAAAAAAATTTGTCATACTCACATTATAAAACCGGAATTATCTATTTTCCGGTGGTAATAAGAGACTATAATCTTGAGTGGTCACGTGATGTTCGGCGTCATATTACTAATCATTACGAATAAGGCTGACATTTCAAATGTATTATTTGAAAATACTGTCACATCGGGGACGCATACTTTGCAACAAGAACAAAAAAACACGTCTCCAAGAATACTTTTTCTATAAAAATATTTATTGATTTTGTATGTCTTTTAATTACAGTAGATCGAAATTGATTTGCAGCAGTGCAAGTATTGTATCGGTTTCGAACATTCTCAATCTCTTGTAAAACGGTTTTTGATTGAATGTAAACAAGAATAAGAATAAAAAGAAAAATCTTTTCCCCTGAGGACAGGCTGTACATTCTTGATCAGATCTTTTATTCTTACAATAGTGAGAGAGGACGATACTATCGAAAAGGAAACACGTAAATTATTTCTGCTTGCCCTTCGGTTTTGATTCTGACTGGTGTATATGATCAAAGATCTAACGACAACAATAGAAATTTTAATATAAAACTTAACAATAGTGTAATCAGATTCTCCAATCGGCATTTCCAAAGAAAGCATCGTCATTGATAGGATAATCTTTCACTAGTACCTGCAACCTATACTGTCTTTAACCATTCTATTATATCTTGTTCGGTAAAATTTCGAATGTCGGGAACATACCTACCAGTTGGCAATTGGTGTTGCAATACCACAATACTTGGAATTGAATTCACAACATAATCCAACATCAATTCCCTGCCTCCTTCAGTATCAGCGAGAATATTAACTAAGTAAACAGGTTGGCTATTTGGGTATTTACTCTTGTCACTCAAAACATCAAACAAGGTCTTGGTGAACTTGTTATTCTCTTGATTGGCATAAGTAAAATTTAAAAGTAAGGTTGGTTTCACTGCAAGATAAGGGTAAATTTCTTGTTTGCTTGAAACGTAAGTGTCGATAATTCTATTCTGGGTAGTGAATTCACTGCTTGGAGGTGGATAAATTAATCTTTGAGATTGTGCAGCATCCTTCCATGACTTGAACCAATTAGTCAAGGAAAACTGTCTGATCTGTTTATTACGTTGAATAGTTCTTGCTAATTGTCTACTAAACATTTTGATTGTATTTTAAAATGGCAAACTAGATTTGAATTTCAAAATTTCTATGTACTCTATGGTATTAGGTTGTGTTTTTTTTTTTCTTGTTCCATGAACCAATGGAAATTCTATATACAGAAGTAAAATGATTGCTGTTGCACGTGTACAAAGTCATGTGGATTATTCCTCAGAGTCCCACCCATCTTTCCATCTCTTCTTCCACAAATCACAATTGAATTGTGGTTTGTTTAATTTCTTGTTTACATCATTATGAGCTTCACATAACCATTTCCCCAAATCGTCTTGTGTTTTTGTTTCTGGTTCATGTTTGGTAATGTATCTTTGGAAATCTTCGCCACAGAACCAACATGGATAAAATCCAGCAAAGAGACTGAGAAACAGTTTCATATCAGCTTGTTCTTTGGTGGTTGGCTTCTCTGGATATGTAGCGGCTATTGAATGTAACAATGTCCAAGATGATTTACCAAGTTGTGCAACATCTGGTGGTTCATCCTGAGGATACTTCAAATTACGTTTGGGACGTAATGGTTCTTCTAAAACAGGTGGGGCTGATTGTTGTTTTTTAACTGCACCGGTAGTTGCAAATTGAAAGTCGAGTAACGTGTTACAGGTTCGACACCTATTGCTTACCGTTAGTAACAAATCATGAGTCTATTTAGGCTTACTAATAGATAGTTTCAACACATACGGTTTGCCATCCTTGTCGTACACTATTTTACGTCCCGAAACTCCAAACTCTGGTTTGTTCGCTGTTTCAGTTTTCTCGATTGTTTCTGTAGAAGACATTCGTTTGGTGTTGTAGGGTAGCAGGTGTCTAGCTAAAGTAAAGAAACTTAGAATGGAGGTATAATGAAAGAGAGAGAAAAAAAAAAAATCAAATGTTAGAAGTATTAGGAGACGAAATCTGTTTCACTTCCGTGAATTTTCTTGATGCGAAATTACTAAAAAGACTAGAAAAGTAAACGCACTTTAATTTCCAATTTATATTATTTTTAATATATATTCCATTATCTATTACTATATTTTCTAATGCCAAAATTGGGTATTATATGACTTATTTAGCCTTTGAATCTTCGACCAATTTATTTCTCTTCTCCAACAATGCATCACACAAGTCACCAATTTCTTTGGTTTTAATAGCACTTCTTGAGGTATAAAATTGGTCTAAGTTGTGTTTCAATCCAAATTGTTGTTCATATTCCCATGCAGTTTGAATCATTTCAAACTTGTCGATATCTTTAACATATCTTGCTTCAATGTTTCTTATTTCTTCATAATCTAACCACAAGTCTAACAATTCTTTTGAAAATACTTCATTGTAAGGTTTAATAACTTCACTTAGGTAATTAATGGTGGCCAATTCACGACGATGTTTTTCTTGCTTGGTTATTCCAGCATATGGTGTTATGTCACCAACCAATGCTTCGGCGATATCATGTACAATGGCTATTTTAACACATTTGTCTGAATCGACTCCTTTTGGAACTAACATAGATATCACTCCCATTCTGTACATATGATCAGCAATACTCTCAGTTGCTTCTTCTGGGATTTCATGATCTAACCAACCAGTTCTTTTTTGAAACTTTAATGATCTGATGATCTGTAAAAAAGCTAACATGTAATTCGAAGGTGCTGATCCGGTGGTAAGCAATTCCTTAATATGAGGTGGTAAAGCATCTTGTGGTTGCCACTTGTTTTCACTTAAATCTTTAATTGAGTTCATTATTTGTCCTGTATGAATGAATGCTACTGTACGTGGTTGTAATCTGTGTATGTTTAGAAGTCGTTTGATGGAAAGAAGATTTCTTGTTGTACTAATCATGAAATGTTTACGAAACTATGATTGACTGGTACAATGAAAGCAAATACAAAATAAAGCA
The DNA here is from genome assembly GCF_000006335.3 of Candida tropicalis MYA-3404. NCBI lineage: Eukaryota > Fungi > Ascomycota > Pichiomycetes > Serinales > Debaryomycetaceae > Candida > Candida tropicalis. The sequence continues at coordinate 1,786,461 of NW_003020038.1, read as the reverse complement.
CCACTAGTCTAATAAACAGAGAAACAAATAAAAGAAGAAGAAGAAGAAGAAAGAAAGAAAGAAAGAAAGAAGAAAAAAAAAAAGAGGGAAAATTACGTGTTAAATGATTTGCTATCTTTTTCAATTGTAAATCGATTTTTTTGTTGATTTGGAAGCTTCTCATCGAGTCAAATCTATACCAAATGTAAACATTACAAAACTGGTAATAAATACACGACCTACGATAAGAACCGTGTAAATAAAATAATCAAATTAGAGTGAAACAATAGCACACTACTTTGAACTCTAAATTAATCAATTAAAATCATCGGCAGACTACAACTTGACTTCTGTGTACTTTTGATTTGTCTTTATTTTATATATTAAATATACAGTAAAATGATATATTCTTTATGTTTCATTATGAAAGAAAGAAAACTCCCCCAAATTAAGCAACCAATTCAACAACACCACCAACAGCTCTGATTTTTTCTTCAGCTAATTTAGAAACAAATCTGGCTTTGACAATGACTGGAACTTCTGGTAATCTACCTTTACCCAAAACTTTACCGTAACCGTGAGCCAAGGTGTCAATGACTGGGGCAGCAGAAGCAGAAGATTTGGTCAAGTATTCTTCTTTCTTGTCGGCATCAACCAAAGTCCACAATTTGTCCAAGTTGATTTCTGGTCTCCAGAAGTGGTTTTGTTGTTTGTGGAAGTATCTCATACCAACTTTACCGAAGTAACCTGGATGGTATTTATCCAAGTTGGTTCTGTGATGATGTTGACCACCAGCTTTACCTCTACCACCCGGGTGCTTTCTGTGTTTACCAATTCTACCCTTACCGGCTAAATTAAAAAAATCATAGTTAGTAAAATTGACCTTATAAACTATTTGAAGAACTTATAGACTATTATAAAAATGACTTGATGGAAAATATTCATCAAAAATACATTTCACTCATTACGTCGAATATATTGTGCCCTGATCCATTTCTCGGTATTCCTCTTGTTTCAATTGTCCTTCAAGATCTAGTCCCATCTGATTGTTGAAAAATTTTTCAGTATGAGATTTTAAATTTTTTTTTCCACTTCAAAGTACAATATTCTGACAAATGTACATCCCATCACTTCATTCTTTGTCTATTTTTCTTTATCTATTCTGTTAAATCATGTTGTACATACCAGAAACGTTACCTCTGTGTTTTCTGGTTTTAGTTAATCTAGTAGGCATTGTTGGTTAATAACTAGTTGAATACAGTCAGAAAATCCAGAAAAAGTAAGAGAAATTTTTTTTTCTCTTTGTAATTATGTTTTGTTAGGAATGCAAAACCTTTGGTGCGGTCAGAGCCTGAGCTGAGTGCACCACCACACACTCTACAATTCTCGCTCTCTCACACTAACACATACAAGTTTTTTTGGACGCTTTCGCACACCCTCCAAACTCAAACACACGCACATCTCCCACTATTAGCGCAAAAGAAAAATAAATATTCTTATTATGCAGTACTTTGTTAGCTATATAATAAAGAAAAACTCCACCTAAAAACCAGGCGCATAAACTTTTAGGGTTACAGCCCTAACGCTGTTGCCATAAACAAATTTAAAATGGAGAAATGATTCTATCAATTCAGCTCCCATACTTCATTATACGAATGTTTACCCCTCGTTTCAGGTATTTTATTTTTGATGAACCAGACACTGATTAAACACATGACTGTGAATATAAAATAAACAGAGCCACCTAACCATTCTTTTAATACCGGGAATGAATAACCAACAAAAAATGTGGCTATCCAGTTCATACTGGTACCCCAACTTTGAGCCAGTGCTTTTGCAATCGGCTGAGTAACCTCGCCTACAAGTAAGAATGGGATAGGTCCTAACCCAATAGCAAAAAATGTAATGTACGTGAATGTACCTATAATTGACAATACCGAGTTTGTCCAAATAATACCAAGACCCATCAAAATGGTTGCAAATCCCAAGAATGAAACGGATAACAATAATAAGGGCTTTCTGCCTAGTTTGTCAACTATAGTAGCAGAAACAAATGTGACCACACATTTACCAATGATATCAAACAATTAATAATAATGGAATGGTTAGGGAAAATTGAAACCACACGAAACACCATAGAAAAATGATTGAGTTGATGCCATCAAAATTGTTGCAATACCAAGATACCAGTAGCAGCGATAAGAGAATTTCTATATTCAGGCTGGGTCACATAATCTTTTACAGTGACTCTTTGTTTAGAATTTGTTGAACCGGCAGGCGAAACTCCAGCACCTGTAGATAATCAGTCACTATTGCCTTCTTCAAGTAAAGTTTCGCTTTCTGGTGTACCATTCGCAAAGCTGCCATTAGATTTCCAACTATTGACCTCATCTGTAGCAACTGAGTAGCTGCCACCTCTCAACCTGTGCAAAACAGTGAAAGCCTGAGTGCTATTACCTTGGTTGGCCAACCAAACAGGTGATTCATGTAAATGTATCAAGACAACAATTAAATTAATCACTGCAATAAATGATGCCATAAACAACAACCATCTCCAATCATTATTATTAGACCATTTTAAAGATAACAACTGTGTGAGCAATATCCCTATATTGATACTAAATTGATTCATTGAACCCAATAACCCTTTCGTCTCAACCGGTGAAACTTCGTTAATATAAATTGATGTAATAACCAATGCTGATCCTGCTCCTAATCCAGAAATAAATCTGCCCAATAACAATGTACCATAGTTGTTGCTTAACCCATTGATAGTCGATCCAATAATGTAAAGAAAACAATGCAACAAACTTGATTTTCTTCGACCATACTTGTCTGCCAAATGCCCAATATAAAATGATCCGAATAGTCCCCCAATTGAAAAAATAGATGTGGCCAACCCAATCTGATCTGGTGACATCGGGATACATTGTTTAAACCCATTGTATCCAAAAAATGATTGTTCATAAGGAACTGGCCCTGGTTGTGATCGTTTACATGATAAAACTAATTCAGGTGAATTCAACTCAGCCATATGATATCCAAATTGCAAAGATCCCAAGCATATAATTGACACGGCAAAAATTAAGTTCGGAGTCAATCCTGAAGGAATTGAAATGTTAGGCATTATTGATTATTGTTGATCTAGCAATTGGATAATGAGAGTTATCAAATTGAAATATTTGTATCCGTGATTTTTTTTTTTTGTTGTTGTTGTTGTTATTATTATTATTATTATAGCTGATTTTCCCCCTTTGCTTATCAGTCGACTTTCTCATCTTTTTTTTTGTTTGCTAACTTTATGTTGGCGCTTGTTTTTATTGTTCTTCCACTTTTTATTTATTTTTGCGGAGAAATAGAAATACTAATACAACATGGGTATGAATTCATTTTGAAAAAAAAAAATTAAACTAATATTACAATCTATATTTTCAGTGTGTAGTAAGCATTTCATCTATATAGTTTTTGTTTGTTATTTGTTGTTATTTTCATTATTCTTTTGGAGTATGCTTAAAAGTATTTTGCAGTATATTATCATGTATTGGATAGAATTGGTAAGAAATTTCCCACAATCATCATTGGAATACCAAACACATCTCTCTTTAACGTCCACATACAACCACTTCGTATCTTTACATCGGGATTAGGTGTTAATAATGTACATTCTGTCATTGTGGCACCTAGAAAATCACCAAAGGCGATTCTAGAAAAAACCTGGAAATACTCCAATACTGATTTATCATCCAACAATTCCACAATGAATTTTCTTTTCCCATTACCAACCAATTCTTCTTTAGTCCATCCTGTTAGTATACAGAACTCACTACCAACATAAGCTATTTCCCCTGTTCTTCTCCATACAATTGTCGGCGTTCCACTTAGCTTAATAATGTTGTCATAAGTCAACAAAGTTCTCTGAAAACATTGTTCCATGAATATTAAGTCATGCTCTTTCAATGAATTTGTACAAGCAATGAAGGATGGACGATATGTGGCCATACTCTCAGCCATTTTTACCAACATTGGTTTGTCAAATCTTTTTCGCAAATATGCAATCAATGAGTGATATCCTGGAGTATATGAGAATGGTTTGTTCACTTTGGCGTAAATCTCCTCTGGTTCTTTAAAAAATGTGTCCTCTCTACTGTTGCCATTGGCATTATCCTCATGCAGTATTCCTATGGTGAATGACAATTCCAGTTTAGCGTTACGCTCTATGTATACAGCAGGATCATGGTTCTTCATGGCAATGATTGCGGTAAGTACATCTGGAAATACAGCAACCTGACCTGACTCAGTTTCTCCCAAGAAATATTGATTAATCGTTTCGTCACATTTCGGATACCTAGAATCTTCATATATACTAGTACGCGTAGGATTCAACGGAGATGGCGTAGTATGATTTGTCAGTATGTTGTTATTATTATTATTATTACCATTATGAGGAAAAGAATCAACCTTTCCTGGTAGCTGTAAATGGTTTGTAGAATTTAGACTTGTTGTTGGGTCCGCTGTCGATAGATTCAGGTGTTCCTGCGCTTGCAGTGATGGTGGTACCCCATTAGTGGCCATATTCTGTGGTGATAACGCCGGTGAAAAATTATGTGAATTCGGCGTACCCTCGTTTGAAGTTGAGTGATGCCCAAAAGTTTCATGAAGAATACTGGATAAAGTGGCGTATTCTAAATCGGCTGCTGATGATAGGAAATTGGTCCTTCGTTTTTGGTTTGGATGCTCAGGGGGTTGAAACTGCTGATTATAAAGTTCAGGAAAGTACTCTGAAACGGAATGCATCAAGTTCGGTGCTGTAGAACTATGCTGGAACATAGTTGCTTGGTATGTCTTATGGTTCAGGGAATAATCAGTCCCGGTCATAGCAGGTGTGGCAGATGAATCTTCTCTTGCAGTGGATTGCATTCCAATGTGAGAACCTGTTGATATTGGCAACGGTGGTCGTGTCTGTGGTTGTTGTGGTGGTGCTGGTGGTTGTTGTGAGTGCAAGTGGGGTTGCGAGTGTAGTTGTGAAATAGTTGGGTCTTGATGAAGTGCTGGTGCTTCAGTGGGCTGTCCTATTGATACGTACGACAGGTTTACACTATTCATGCTACGGCTTGTAAGTAAAGATGAATTTGGAACATCCTCAAGATACTTCTTTCTCTTTCTCGGTGCATCTTCGCATGTTGCTTGTAGACCCTTTTGAATACATCTTTTGCATGGACGTCCAGGATCACACGTCATATGAGTTTTATGGCAGTGATTACATGCTCTAGAAGTCTTCTTACGTTTCTGTATGAATTATATAATTGTTAGTAAACTTGTTCTGTTAATTACGCAATTACCAACTATGGTGGTCTCATGGTTCGTTTGTTTTTCTTTATTTTGTCTTATTTGTTTTGTAAAGTGAACATACTGCTTTTCTTTGGCCATCGTTACTACTGTTCGTATTTGATATAACAATGCTACCCTGCTCCTCTTGGTTAATATTCATTGTTTGGTATTATGGGTAAACCCATTTAATAATAATCGTTATTATTATGTAATGATTGTTTAAGGCAACAATCGTGGTAAGAATTAGATCAATGTGAGCTTGTTCTCATTTTTAATTATTATTTTTTTTTTTTTAGACTTTTTCTTTTGTATTGCCTTTTTTTTCTACTCTGTCGTCCGTGCATTAACCTCCTTTTGGGTGGGCGCTTAATTGAGTCAGAATCCACAAATATCTTGCGCTTAAATTTACAAAGTATAACCTGTAATAAATTTACAAGAACTCTAGATGTGGTATTTATTTTGGAGGCATTCTGAAATTAATTGTGATTCTAACTTTAGATAGAAATAAAAATCAAATTTTGAGTTTTGAATTTTGTTCAAAATTTGCAGTAAAATAAAGTGAACTTATTGAAGTACTAACGATCATGATAATAACCATGAGAATAATATACAACTCTACCTTTTGTCAACTTTAAATTACTCAAAATTACCCATCAATCTACATGTGAAGTATTGGATAAGTGTAGAGTAGTGTGATTCATTTTCTAAGTGAATATATTTAAGCTGTCACGTGAGGTAGTGTATTTTTTGCCAATAGTTTACTTCGTTAGAAAATTTTTCTTTTTCAGAATAAGAAGTACACTCATCAAAGCTACGAAATTTTAGAGTCTCCATAGTCTTCTTAAGATAGAACAATCATCATTTCCTCATTTACAATGTCCGACTTTATCGCAAACTTTTCTAAAGTATCATTGGCTGATATTTCAAGCGCAGATTCAAGCAAATTCCCAGAATTGAGTGCTGAACAAAAAGCATTAGGCTCTCAATTCGAAACTTTGTCCAAGAGACTTGATGAAAAAGACACTTTAGTCGAATTAAATGACTCGTTAAGATCAAAGACTTTCATTGCTGGAAATGTCCCAAGTTCAGCTGATTTAACTGTTTTTGAAAACGTTTTCCCATTGGCCTCCAAATGGACCAGCAAAGACGATATTGCCAAATTCAGACATATTCTTAGATGGGTTGATTTGGTTCAAAACACTTTGGTTACTGTTCCAGAACCTGTTAAAATTGATTACGATATTGATATCCCAAGAGAAATCAAAGAAAAGAAGAAGCCAGCAGCTGCTGCAGCTGCTGGTGCCGAAGGTGACAAAGCCGCAAAGGGCAAAAAGAACGACAAGGCTGCTCCATCCGAAGGTCAAGCCCAAGGTCAAAGAAAAGAATTGACTGAAGAAGAAAAGAAGGCTAAGGCCGCTGCTAAGGAAGCCAAAAAGGCTGCCAAGGCCAAAGCTAATGCTGAAAAGAACAAACCTGCTACTACAACCCCACCAAACCCATCTATGATTGATTTCAGAGTTGGTTTTATTGAAAAGGCCGAAAAGCACCCAAATGCCGATTCCTTATATATGTCCACCATTAACATGGGCGATGAAGAAGGCCCAAGAATTGTTTGTTCCGGTTTAGTGAAGTACATCCCAATTGAAGAAATGCAAAAGAGATATGTTGTTGTTGTTGCTAACTTGAAGCCTGTCACCATGAGAGGTGTTAAATCATGTGCCATGGTTCTTTGTGCATCCAATGAAGAGAAAGTTGAATTTGTCAACCCACCAGCTGGTTCAAAACCAGGTGACAAGATCTTCTTCGAAGGTTTCAATGGTACCCCAGAAAAACAATTGAACCCTAAGAAGAAGATTTGGGAAGCTGTGCAACCACATTTCTCCACCAATGAAAACTTTGAAGTTACTTACACTGAAGAAGGTAAAGAACCAAAGAAATTGGTTAACGAAAAGGGCGAATTATGTAAAAACACTAGCATTGTTAAGGCCGATGTGAAATAGATGTATAGAAACTCTATATAATTATTGTTATTCAAATGCACATATAGTACAGTAGGCGAGTGGCTGTTCAAACCACCTGATGGGAACAAAGTACAGTGTTTCTACTTTCAGTTCGTACCAAGTTCAAAGAAATTATTAATACTAGTGCGACAATTTAATTTATAGTAAGGGAGATTAATTGTTCATAGTAAATGGAGTCAAAATGTTCACACCAGCGGAAATAATACTTTCAAACTAGCTGCCCTTTTTTGTTCATACCATATATCATACATTTTCAGTATGAACAAATAGAGGTCACGTAATATGAACATTTTTTGCGCACTAGTATCAAAAATATTGACCGCCTTAATATGAACTTTTCTTTGCAAATAGTGCGAATAATTTTAACTCACTGATCTGAAAATTATGCTCAAACTAGCACGAAATAAAACTGCAACGACTGTACTTTTTTTTTCTTTACTTTTTACAAGAGCGTAATTGGTTACACGTGATCCGCGTGTGAGTGGACGTGTACATAAAAAAAAAATTTCAATAAAAAAAAGAACAAAACAAAAAAGATAAACCCAATCTATTTGAATTCATATTTTTTTAAAAGCAATTTAAGTTGTAAATAACAGTTAACTATGCAAGTTAAGAATAAGGCCAAATTAAAAGACAAAAATGTGGCTGTAACATTGATTCCAGAAGATTCTGAGGATTTATGGTATTTATACAACTTAATAAAGAAAGGAGATACAGTTCAGTTGCTTACTCATCGTAATGTCAAAAAAGGAAACCAATCACAATTGACAAAAGGTAAAGCCAAGCTGGAGAAGATCTTAGTTAAGTTAAGATTACTGGTTGAAGACATTGACTATATTGCATCCGATCAGACGATGAGAATCAACGGGAAATCCTTAGTACAACAAGAATACATCCCTTTGAATAGTTATCATACTGCTGAAGTGGAATTAAACAAAGAGTTGACAATCACCAAAGACAATTGGGATGAATATGATATGAAGTTATTGAGTGATTTGTGTTCTATTGAAAATAAGGCAGATATTGGTGCGGTTGTTTTTCAAGAGGGTGTAGCACATATTTGCTACGTTACTGATTCCATGACTGTTTTGCAAGCCAAGGTTGAAAAATCAATCCCAAGAAAGAATAATGAATATGGTACCAGAGACTTAGACAAAGCCATGAATTCATTTTTCAACATGATCATCTCTACCATGACAAGGCATTTTGATTTTGATAGATTGAAAGTGATTATTTTGGCATCTCCAGGGTTCTTAGCCAAAACATTGTTTGATAGATTAATGCAAGAGTGTTTGAATTTACAAAATTCAGGGAAAGAAAGCAAAATTTACTCCAGTATATTGAAGAATAAGAACAAGTTTTTGATAGCGCATTCGTCAACAGGTTACTTGCAAGGTTTAGAAGAGGTCATGGAAGACCCTCAAACAAAGAAGAGACTAGCTGATACAAAATTTTTGGAAGAAACAGAGGCTTTACTGCGTTTTCAACGTGCATTGAATGATGATGATGGTAGAGCATGGTATGGTTTAGAAGAGATCACCAAAGCATTGAATATGGATGCAGTAAGGTACCTCATGGTTTCAGATGCTTTGTTTAGAAGTGATGACATTGAGGAAAGAAGAGAATACATAGACTTAACCGAACAGGCAAAAAGTTTAGGTGCAAAAGTTTACGTTTTTTCTAGTTTACACGAATCAGGTATTCAATTGAATCAATTAACTGGTATTGCTGCCTTGTTGAAATATCCAATACCCGATCTTGACGATAGCGATGAAGAAGAATAGATATGTACATGTGTATATTATCGTTTATACGAACAGCTTTCCTTGTAAGTACTTATCAAAATACCAGACTCTTCCTTTTCTAGCATGTATTAAGTAATCCTGGGCCAAACCGAGAAACAAACCCAATGCTGAACATTTGACTATCATCTTCCTAGTTTGAATATAACTTAGTTGGTTAAATCTAGCATAAACGGTGGAAGTTATAAGAGCAGCAGCAGTAGTGTTCATAAAATCAATGGTGTTTCCTCTTACAGAATCAAATAAATATTCCATACCGAAAAATCCACCAACTGCTCCACCAAATTTAAACCCCGTCTTCAATGCTTGTTTTACCCCAGAGACCACCATAATATAGTTCTTTTTTTTATGATAGAAGTACCAACCGCCCACGGTTTTCGGTAATCTATGAGCATTTTCGGTTAAGTACCGAAGGGAAGATGTTCTTACTCCATCATAAAAGCCAGCCATTCCACCTACTATTGCACTTGTTGATACCAAAGCCAGAATTCTTTCGCCAGGGGTTAAATGAAACCTTTCATTGCGCTTTTCGTCTGGCCCTTCATTTATTATTTCTGAAGCAGTTATGGGTATAGACTCTGTCATTTTCTATTCTATTTGTATGGGAGGGGGGAGGAAGTGGTGGTAATGACCGTTGCAATTTAATTTTTTTTTGTTCTTCTTCGCAGTGGCATTTCTGTCTACTCACTTGAGTCATGGTCCCTTTGATTTGACAGTCAAAACGACTACAAACTCTAAGAAAAACAAACAAAAAATATACATAGGTATCATATTCAAATTAACCTTGATTCTATTTTGTAATATATATATATATATAAACTATACAGCATGGAATAAACTAGTACTCTCACATCTATTGATCCAATATAGCTTTGACGAATTCTACGTAATCAACATTGCCATCAGCAGTAACGTTGACACCTTTTAATAATTCATCGACTTCAGAATCTGACAATTTTTCACCGATAGAAGTTAAAATGTATCTTAATTCACCCACTCCAATGTAACCAGTACCTTCTTTATCAAAAACTTGGAAACCTTTGATGTAATCTTCAGGCAATCCCAATGGTTTGAAACCACCTGGTCTATTAATTATTTCTTGATATGTGTCAAAATCAAATTCATCACCTTTGATTGTCTTTTGTAAGTCTGAAATTTCGGCTAAAGTTGGATTTTGACCAACTGATCTTAATAAATCACCCAAGTGTTCAACTGGAATTTTGCCAGTACCTTTCTTATCGAAAAGTGCAAAAGCATCTCTGTAAGTTTTAGTATTTTGTGACTACAGTTCAAATATTAAGTTAGTAAACTATTGGTAAATCAAATCCTAATTCTCTATAATCCAACATACCATTGTTAATGTAAAGTTGTATCTCTAATAGTGGTGACCCTGTCATAAAATAAAAATTTTCGTGAGCAAAACGAAAACGTAAACAAATCAACAAGCAAACAAAAAAAAATAAAATCTGAGAACTGAACACATGACACGACCTGGAAATACGATTGTAAAACCTGAAATATTTACAAGGATCAACCAGGAAAACCTCGAAACATACAACTTAAGAGAATAACCGAAAAAACCAAGCATCACACTGACTAGTAGGTGAGTTAAAGATTAATTTGGTATCTCTACTTGTAGTTTGTTTGTACAATATTGGACATCAAAAAGCTTAAACATCTTCGAATAAGTTACCAAAATTGCTTCATATTTATCATCACAGATGGTAGAAAACATCAATTCTATAATACCCTACGATTCATTCTCATAGCACGATCATCAGGTCTATTGGCCCCCTATCCCCCCTTCTTGATCTTTCTGGTTGATTTTAAATCCACAACAGAATTTTCAAGACGCGTTGCGCGAAATAGACAAGAGAAAAATTGATCCTAATTTTTTTTTTTTCCTACTTTCCCATTCATCATTTTTTGAACAAAACTGAATATTCATTTCTGCCATCGATTTATCAATATGACTTCAGAAATACATGAGTCGATTTCCAAGAGAAGAAAGACATCAGAGCCTGCAAAATTCAGACCAGGTTTTATTAGAAATGTTAAAGTTTGGAACTTCACTACTTATTCCTATACTGAGTTTTGCTTATCTCCCACATTAAACATGATCATTGGTCCCAATGGTAGTGGTAAGAGTACATTAGTTGCGTCGATTTGTATCGGTCTTGCTGGTAACATAACATTGATCAAGCGTAAGAATTTGAAGTCCATGATCAAAACTGGCCATGAAAGTGCAGCTGTGGAAATCACATTGGAGAACCATGAAGGGAAATCACCAATTGTTGTGAAAAGAGAATTTACCGCCAAAGAATCTGCTTGGACAATAAATGGCCAAAGATCAACGGAGACAAAAGTTCGAAAATTAAGATCAGAATTCAACATTCAGTTGGATAATCTTTGTCACTTTTTACCACAAGAAAGAGTAGCAGAGTTTGCCGGTTTATCTCCAGAAAAATTGCTAATGGAGACAGAAAGAACATTGGGTGATGGTCATTTATTAAGGAAACATGAAGAGTTGATTGGTCACGATAATACTTGTCAAACGTATATCAATAAGATAGAAGAGCTCAAAACAAGATTGGCACAGTTACAAAAAGAAAAGACCACATTGGAAGAAGAAGCAAAGAAATTTGAAGAGTACGAGAAAAAGGCCGAAGAGATTTCAAACCATACGCTCTTGATTCCCTATGCGAAATTTCATGACTTGAAGAAACAAAGAGCTCATCTTAAGGCTGCAAGGGATAAAGCAAAAAATAAACTTCGGTCATTCCAGGCTAATTTTAAACCATTAGAAGATGAAATTTCCTCAACAGAATCCAGAATTATTAAAGAATCAGAAGAATACGAAGAAATCAAAAAAGCTGTTCGAGGCTATGATGTGAGAATTGATCAGTTCAAAAAGACACAGAAGCAGTGTGCAAATGAGATTGCTGAATTGATTGCAAATGCAAAATACTATAGGACCAAGGCTGAACAGAAGAAGAGAGAACTTGAAGAAGTTAAACAAGAGATTAAAAGGATTATTGAAAAGAAGCTGTGTTTTCCCGAAGTGGACCAAGAAAAATTAAGTGAATTAGCTAACCAAGCAAGTGCCAAGAGACACGAAATGAGAGAGTTTGAAGACAAAATTACAGAAGAGAGTAGTCTTAAGAATGAAATTGGAAGAGAAATAACTAACTTGGAGCACCAAAAGCGAACTGCAGAAAGAACACTTCAAAGTAAGGACAAATTGGATGTTTTAGTAGGTGCTGCTCGACAGGGCACCAAGTATAGACTTCGTGATGAAGCTTATGAAGCACACAGAAGATTAAGATCAAATTCAAAGTCACAAGGAAGATACTTTGAAGCTCCTGTTGTATCTTGTAATGTGACAAATGTTAACTATGCTGCTGCCATTGAGAAGGTGATTGACAACAATTCTTTGTTTGCATTTACAGTCACTTCACAAGCAGATCTCGACTTTCTTAGTAGATTTTCAGAAGAAAACAATTCTAACACACCAATAAGATTGGTGAATTCTATCATTAATCCAACCGCAACATACAACCAACAAGAATTAAGATCATTTGGCTTTGATGGATATCTATCCGATTTTATAACAGGTCCTAAGGAGGTATTATCAATGCTTTACAATACTTCTAAGTTGCATACTATTCCAGTAAGTAGCCAGCCATTGTCAAATGAGCAAGTGAAGAGATTGACAAATACACCACCATCAGGTAAAATACCGTTCATGAAGTTTGTTGCTGGTGATACCTTGTATAATATCCAGAGATCAAGATATGGTTCCCAACAATCTTTCTATGTCACAGAAAAGATTTCTCGATCAAACTATTTTGCTGTACAAGGTATGTCACAGGAAGCGAAGGATTCTATTAAGAGAGAGATTGAAATGCTAAACGAGCAAATTGACGAGAGAAAGAAAGTCTATGAAAGTCATCGAAGTGCTGCCGAACGTTACTCTCGTGAAAGAAATGAGCTCAAACAACAAATGCTTGCCGTCAAAAGTGAACAACAGGAATTGGTTAAAATTTCTCAACAAGTGAACGACTTGCAAACTCTGATTACACTCAAGAAAGAAAGAGCAGAGAAATTAGAAGAAGACGCCAATAAGGATTACTCACTGAAAGTACACGCATACGAACAAAAGATTCAACAGAAGTATGATATTTTTGGTGATGCTTCTGCTTCTATTTCTAGTGCATTGGTTGAAATGGCAGAGAAGGATAATCAAGCTAGACTTAAAATGATCAGCATGATTAACTTCAAGAATAGGAAGAGTGCGGCTGAATCTTTAGTACGTGAATTGAGAAGAATGCAAGAGAAATTGAAAGACGATTATAATCGGTACAAGAGAGAATACGATGAGATCAAGCAGAGTGATGCTTATGTTGAAATTGAAAGACAAAACCAAGCCTATACTGATGAAGAGAGAACTCGTTTGGCCGAATTGGCAGAGGAGTACGTGACAAATGGAACATTCACGGAAGCCACTATACTTCTGAAGATTGAATTGTTGAGAGCCGAGTTGTCGCTTTTAACTGGTGGGGATAAAAGTTCCATTGATGCTTTGAAGAAGAAATTACAGGATATCAAAGATGCAGAAAGATATTTGCCAGAGCTTGAGTCTAAAAAAGAGCAGTTGGATAAACAAATTAGTGATCTTCAAGAAAAATATGAAAGTGAATTGTCAGAATTAGTTGAGAAGATATCGGTTGCTTTTAAGAAGAGGTTCACCAAAGTTGCCAGCGATGGTCGAGTGCAATTAGCTAAACTGGACAGATTTAAGGACTGGAAGTTACAAATTCTTGTCAAATTTAGAGAAGAGTCAGAATTGAAAGTATTAGACCACCAGTCACAATCTGGTGGTGAGAGGGCAGTTTCAACTATTTTTTTCATTATGTCATTACAAGGATTAACAGATGCTCCATTTAGAATTGTTGATGAAATCAATCAAGGTATGGACCCTAAGAACGAACAGATGGCACATCGTTATTTAGTTCATACTGCTTGTCAGAACAACAGATCACAATATTTCTTGGTTACACCAAAATTGTTAACTGGATTGTACTATCATCCTGACATGGTAGTTCATTGTATTTTCACTGGACCTTACATTACCGATGACCACAAGGATAAACGTGACAAAAACCAACTTTTGTTGAATTTTGCTGTCTAAAATATGCATGTATCAATAGCCTCCATTCCTTTTATATGTATACTAGAGTTGTATTAATAAATTGTAAAATTGCATTTTAGGCCAAGTTTATGCTACCAATTACACAATAAGGATTTTTTATCTCTTTCTCTCTCTCGTGTTTTCTGGAGTAATGGTGGACTTTTTTTTTGATTTTTTCTTCTTCCTTTTTTCTTATTTTTCAAAACGTACGAATCTTCAATAACTCAATCATTTCTCCAATATTTTATGAAACAACTAGTACGCTTTGTTAGAAACTATTCACATAATCTGTCTCTATTGAAGAGTTCTTTAGCAGAACTATCGAAACAAACTAGATCAGAGTCTAATCAACCCACGGCACCAGTCAGAACAAGATTTGCACCATCACCAACTGGTTTTCTTCATCTTGGATCGTTAAGAACAGCTTTATACAATTACTTATTAGCCAAAAGCACCGGCGGAACATTTATCTTACGAATTGAAGATACCGATCGAACAAGGTTAGTCGAAGGAGCAGAGCAGAATATTTTTGACACACTTAAATGGTGCAAATTAAAGGTCGACGAAGGTCCACAAGAAGGAGGTGCGTTTGGTCCGTACCGACAGTCTGACAGAAAAGACATCTATAAGAAATTTGCAGATGAGTTGTTGGATAAAGGATTGGCTTATAAATGTTACTGCTCCAAAGAAAGATTAATAGACTTGCGTGAATCAGCCCAGAAATTGAAACCACCTACAAATGTTACCTATGACAGGAAATGTCTTGGGGCTAATCAGTCTGAAGAACTACCATATGTTATCAGATTTAAATCACCAGATAAATATCCACCATTTAGGGATCTTTTGCATGGCCAACTCAACTTACAACCACAGTATAATGAAAAGGATAGAAGATACGACGATTTTGTTATTGTGAAAAACGATGGTATGCCGACATATCATTTTGCTAATGTTGTTGATGATCATTTGATGAAAATCACCCATGTTGTTCGAGGAGAGGAGTGGTTACCTTCTACACCAAAACATATCGCCATGTATCGTGCATTCGACTGGGAACCACCACAATACATTCACATTCCATTACTTACTTCTTTGAAAGATAAAAAATTATCAAAAAGAAGTGGTGACTTGAACATTTTAAAATTGAAAGATGAAGGCATTTTGCCAGAGGCATTAATCAATTTTGTTGCTTTGTTTGGATGGGCGCCAGTTCGAGAAAACGGAGAGAAATTTAATGAGTTTATGAGTTTAGATGAAATAACCAATTTATTCTCAGTCGATCAATTAACCAAAGGGAATGCTAAAGTCAATGATCTGAAATTATACCATTTCAATAAACTTCATTTGACTAAGAAATTAGAAGACCCAAAGGAGTTGGATCAAATTGTTGAAGCGTACTATCCACATTTCCATGAATTCAGCAGCCAGTCCAAAGAATACTTGTATAAATTATTGAAGTACATTGGTCATAATATTACTACTATCAATGAAATTGAATCAGATCATATGTATCTTTTTCAAGAGGTTGATTATTCCAAGGTTAAGGTACCAAATGATAAAACTAGGTACATTATAGAATATGCATTAGCCAATGGATATGAAGAGACATTGACCAATTTGAGTAAAAATGGTGTTCCAAAAAAGAATATCTTTATGAGTTTAAGGTTTGCTTTGAGTGGTGGTAAATCAGGGTTGTCAATTCCACATTTTATCGATTTGATGGGAGAACAAGAATTTAGGAGAAGATTAAACAAAGCATTGGATTCATTGTAAATAGAAACACGTGTATATATTTTTTTTTATATTGAAACTCATAGAAACTGACCGAATATTATAGAACAGTTTTTCTTAGTTTTAGCGTTAACTCTAAAGGAGGTAGCGCTCAAATTTTCTTTGATCATTTCCTTTCCGAGTGTATAAACAGCAAGTAATATTTAACGCGGGATTTGCCATCGATTCAGTTATCCTTTTCAGGTTTTTTTTTTTCCACTTATAAACTATATCACCTAGAAATGTCCAATAAGAAAGACGAAGAATTATCCAAGCCAGATAAAATTGATAAAGACAATTATACTGAAAGTCTCGATAAGATTTTAACTAACTTAGGCTCATTATCATCTTCTATTTATGAAATTTCGAAACATATCGGGGATGATTTAAATGAGAAAGCAAAAGACTTGACTCGTTCATTATTACTTAGAAATAAAGGTCATATTAAAGAAGATGACGAAGAGATCGCCTTTTGGAATTATCCATCTTTTTATCAAGAGAGAAGTAATTATGACGCTGAGGTAAGCACACACCCAATTTTTGGTGAATTATGGAATGCTTTCCCATTGCAACAATTTGGAAACCTTACAGGTAGCTTCAAGAATGGCTCAACTCCGTTTGGTTACTATTCTTATAAGGGCCCATCAATTCGTTATTATAACGAATGCTTGAATAAGGACGGGAAATCTGTTTGGGATGACCAAGGTTATTGGAGATGTCTTTTTCCAAACAGTGAAGTTCCAGTAGAGTTGTTAAACTTTAAGAACAAGTACTTGAGTGGTGATATTTTGACCAAAGAGGATTTTTATAATGCAATGAAGGAGAATACTAACTCGAATGTTACAGGAACTTACGATTTGAAGGACAAAGGAAAATTTTTTGATTCTTACGACAACTACTTGAAATGGAAAAACCAACAGTATCAAGAACAATTGGAACAAAGAAAGAAGACTTTGGCTCAAAGAAAAGAGCAATTGCAACAGTTATCAGATAGTAAAGGAGAAGATTTCAGTAAGAATATTGTTAGTACCCTGGTCAAGTCAAATACCTACACTGACTTGGACACCAACGAAGTAAAATATACTCAAGTTAAAACTGAATGTGACGGCGAAGGTAACTGTATTGTCACGAAAATAACTAAACTGAGACCAATTGATTCTTTGAAATGGACCAAGGAAGAAGAAGATGTAAAGAATGTTAAAATTGAGTAGCCACGTGTTGTTTGAGAGTAGCCATGTTAATAGTAAAACCAATATCTTGTGTTATCAGTATTTGTAAATATAAGTAAAAATATACAAAAAATAGCGTAATCAATCCATAGCTTGCTCTGTTTTGGTACACCCACCAAGCAATGGCGAAGATAAAGCTTTATTGAAAAATGGGTCAAACCAGAGCCGAACAGAAAAATAAAAAAAAAAAATCTTTGTTCTCCAATAGATAAATTACAGACTGTTTGAAGTAATCATACACAACCGAATAATACAGATCAAACTAAACATCTCCATCTTTACTACCAGTATATAATTTACTTCAGTCAATCACTGTCCATTCATCCACAAATTTATTTCTTATTTTCGATCACCTTGTTTTTTTTTTTTTTTGTTTTGATTTTTTTTTTTATAGCTTGCCACTTTTCTGGTTTAATTATCAAATTACATATCTAATACATAGTATTAACCACAGGAATGAATCCATTAAATAAGATCATATTTTTATCAGCATTTTTAGCTTCCGGATTTTTATTAATATTATTATCATGTGCCTTGTATAACAATTATCACACATTATGGGTTATATTAATTTTCCTTCTAGCTCCACTTCCAAATTTAATAACCAATTCAATAGAACTGGCAAGGGATTACAATTTCTTAACATTCAATGACTATGGAAATGGAAACGATTCGACCCAATCTCCATTACAAGAATTTGGAAAATATTTAACAGGATTCTTAATTGTTAGTGGGATTGCATTACCATTAACTTTTTTTCATTGCGGCTTGATTGAAATAGGAGCTACAATTATGAGTATAATCGGTGGTTTAATTGTCTACAGTGATATTATTATTTTCATTTGGTTTTTCAATAGTGAAGAGGAGGAACATGATGAGTTTAATTTTTAGTTTAAATAGAAGAAGGATACTCTTGAAAGAATACCACCGTCGCAATAAATACACACATGAAGATACTCGACACAAGAAAGATAATCGAATCGAAGAATGCCATAACTAAAACGATCTATCAAATTGTAAACAGTTTATATAATCAGAATATAAGAATATATATAAAATATAACCAACCAGGAGTTGTCACTAAATTAGTTGAGCACCACCAATAATAAGATCAAAATAATCGATAGTGTACAGATGGTGACGAGGCTGCCGTTTTCTCTCATGAGATTTCTAAAAGTTCTTATCCTTCGATTAGCAAGATCTAATCGACTTAATGATTGATCGACACCTTGTTCCAAATCATTCAATATTATTAATTGGTCATCTAATTCCTGGTTTATATCTTGACCCATGCTAAATTGACGTGAGATCAGTTGGTGCAAAGTATCCAAATCTTGATCTTGCCTCATCATAGTCTGTTGATGCTGAGCAAACATTTGATGATTCGAGAGCTCCTCTGAAGATTCCTGTTCATCAGGATCGTCTTTATATGGTTTAAATACGTGTCGTGTACCCATTAACTCACTTGCATCATTATCATCAGGTGTATCTTTGAAACGTACTGATTTATGAACATTATTAAACGGAATGTCACCATTTTTTGACATTGTCGTCGTCGTTGTTACCGATCGAGTGAATGAATATTTGAATTCGGATACATCGAGGTTTGAGTCCTCCGAAAGTTCATCGTATATACTGTTATACTTCAGAACCAATTCTTCAAGTTCAGATCCGATATTTTCCTTTTCATCAGAGTTAATATCATCATCTATATCTTTGGTAACAAATTTAAAATACTTGACGGTCTTCAGTAATAAACTTATCAATTCAAAGTTATCATTTTTTGAGGGTGTCAAATCCAAATCATAAATATTATTTCTTTCCTCAAGTAAACTTTCTAACTCTTCTAGGTTAAATCGGATTTTTGATATCGTTAGCCTTGTATCGTTTGATGTCATGTGAAGGAAGTTGATATAGATATTGTGTTATTAATAATGGGTAAATCTGCAAAAAATAGATGAATACTCAAACAGAAAGAGAAAAAGAAATGGCAATCAGTTTTTCTTTGGGTGTACAATTTATTAAGGTTATTCTAATCGACTATGTTGAAATCTTTGGCCATCGTACACGACTTCCAGAATTGATTCGTTTGTGTGTCGCCTCTTTGAGCCGACAAATTTTATGGCGAGTCCTTGCTATTCTGTTCTCGTTATTGACAGATCAAACATTTTTAGTTTTCATTTTTTTGTTTTTCTTTTTTTTTAATTTTTTGTATTTCTTTGAGATTATCAATTCCGTTGATAAAGATAACTTATAAGATTGACAATTGTGAAGTCATACTGGCATTACTCATAACATCCATTAATGTTTTCAAAGCTTAAGAACTTTTCAGAGGATGTGTTAAATAATTTGTCAGACCCAACACAGAATCCACAATCAACTAGGCAAAACGAATCTTACACTCAATTAGAAAGAAGTGCCAAAATATTAGCCACAGAGACACCAGACGCATCACAATTGACACAACCAAAGGACGAAGATATGTCAGAAACAGCATCTTCTGCTGAACCTGAATCAAAAGTAACCACCCCAGTGCCAACACCAGGTCCTGAATCCACTTCGAAAGAAACTACCCCAGCACCATCGAGTGGCACGACTTCTTCTGGAGAAGTAACCACTAATACTACTCTGAGAAGAAGCACTGACACTGAAAATGATAACCTTCCACAACCTATTAGATCCAAGTTGAAAAAATTTGCAAAGTATGAAGAAAAATATCCCGTTTTGTTAGATGCTTATAAAGTGGAAAAGAAGAAGAATGAGATAATTAAAGTATTCGAGAAACTTTTACAGGAAAATACCCCTATAAGTTCGATTTCAGAAGGAAGAGCATTGGTAGAGTATTTAGAAGGTTTGAATGAAAAGACAAAGATGTTGAATACTGAGATCAGGAAATTGACCAAAGATAATAATAGCATGAGTTTTAAAATTATCAAATTAGAAGAGAGCAACAAAGATATGACTAACGATCTTAAGGAGTTGCAAAAAGTGAAGAAGGAAAATGACGTATTAGTGAAGAAACTCGATGGAATGAGTGATGAGTTGGAAAAGATCAATAACACTAATGATAAATTGAATCAAGACATCGACGAGAAAAGCAATAAATTGAATACTTTGAACCAAGAGGTTAAAGAGAAGACATCTGAAATTAGTAAATTAAAGTCTGAATTAACCGACAAAGAACGTGAAATTGCTTTATTGAAAGAAACGCGACCAGCTGAAGTTGAAACTACAGAACCTGAAGCTGAAGATACTGCCGAGTCCAAGAGTGAATCAAATGAAATAAAAGACACTGAAAAAGAATCAATACCTGATGTCAACGAAGTCTCACTTCCATCTACGGACTCTACAATTTCAGAATTGAAGAATCAGTTGTCAGACAAAGAAAATGAAGTTCAAGAATTAAGTGGAAAAATATCCACCTTAAGAGAAGAACTACAGGACAAGAAGGACGAAATTGAAGACTTAAGGGACCTGGTCAAAGATATCGGTAACGAATTAGTCACTTATAAAACCGAGTTGAAAGAATTGAAGGAAAAGGAGCAATCCAATACTTCAGTAAGTTCTGCCACCGAATTGGAGTCGTTAACGTTGAAAGTCAAGAATTTGGAATCCAAATTTAGCTCCAAGTCCAAAGAGAACAAAGATTTACAAGAAAAATTAAAATCTGCTATCCAAAAGTCAGAAGAAAATGATGCTGTCAGCAAGAAATCAGAGGATCAACTTCGAAAACAAATTCAAGGGTTGAACAAGAAATTAAAGACCACAGAAGAAAAACTAGATTCCAAAACAAAAGAACTTGATAACATACTCGAGGAGAAATCAAAATTAGACAAGAGAATTAGTGAACTTTCCAAGTTTAAAACCAATGATTCCGCATTGAAATTGGAGATTGCTTCTTTGAAAACTACTATAACCCATAAGGATAATAATATCAATGATTTGAAAGGTAAAATTGAAGAATTACAATCTTCTGGAAAGACATTGACTGCAAAAATTGATCAGTTAACAAAGAGTAATAATGATATGCAATCCAACTCTATGTCCTTGTTGAAGGACAAAAATGAATTATTAACTAAACAAGAAGTATTGATGGATAATTCGAAATCATTAAACGCACAATTGACCAAATTACAACAAGAGAAACAACAGGTATTGAATGACTTAGAAAAGACAAAGACTAAGTTGGATAATGTTCTTGCAGACAAATCCAATTCTGCTAATGATATATTATCGTATAAGAAACAGCACGAAGAAATTATGATGAAGTCAAAAGAATACAGTTTGCGCATTGAGAGCTTAGAAGATGACTTAACTGAGGCAAGAAACATGTTGCAAGAAAGAACAAGAGAAACATCGAACATGAGAAGATTGTTGATTGATGCTGAAGAGATGTTAAAACAACAAAAACAAGAGTCGAAGGTCGAGATTGCAAGTATCTTGGATGACAAGAATGAACTAGAAAGATCAAATGTATCTATTGTCAAAAGAAAACAACGCGAAATTGATGAATTGAAAGAACTGATTCAGGACTATAAAGTAAAGATAGAAAACTTAGAGAGTAAATTATCTGTTTTGCAGACTGGTACACAAGCATCTAAGGACATAGATACGGATGACCAAAATGAAATGGCTAAAGAGATGACCTCGACAATTGATACATTAAGAACCGCATTAAACAATTCCAGCATCAAGATAAAGGAACTTGAAACTTATAATAGCAACTTGAAGAAATTAAATGAAGATAATACCTTAAGATTCGAAAGATTGTCCAAAAACTTCAAGATGTTAAATCAACAGTATATGATCATGAAAGATAGAAAGAATTCCTTGACAACATCACATGAAGAAGTCAAACATGAAGTTTCTCCAGAAAAGAAGGAAGAACAAGCTATGAATATTGCATATTTAAAGAATGTTTTGTTAGGCTTTTTCCAACACAAGGAACAACGTGAACAATTATTACCAGTTTTGAAAACAATTTTCCAGTTCAACAAAGAAGACGAAGAAAAATTCTTAATGGCATTGAAGTAAGGAGAATGTATATAGAATATATAAAATGTATATCCTCATTAGGATTTGCGTTAATGAGAAAGACAAAAATTATTTGTGCAACAATTTTTTTTTTTTCAGTTCTTCTCTTATTTTTATCATCATCATCATCATCACCACCACCACCTCTATGCAAAACTCATTTGATCAAAAGAAAAAGAGTATTCTACTGGAGATTTCAACCAATGGTCCAGATAACTTGGATGCTTCACCAAAGGGTACCATCGATGAATTTTGTATTCCTATCATCAATGTCATAAATTCACACAAGGATATGGTTACCACCTCATCATGTTCTGGAAGAGTATCTGTTTTTCTTGAAGGTGTTAAAGCAGCAGATTCTACTTCTATTGTGTCAAAAGGTAATCATGGTCATTGGTTATTTGTTACTCATGATCCAAAAGATTTAGATGATTGGTATAATTCTATCCCATTCAAGTATGATCAACACAAGTTTCCTACTGATTCTACTTCGAGAAGTATATTATACAAGTTTGAAGCATTAATCTTACACGTAAAGTGTCGAGATGAAGAAACAGCACAAAAATTATATATTTTGGCGATGAACAATGGATTTAGAGAATCAGGTATTGGTAATAATTTTAATGTTGCTATTAGAATCAGTATAAAGTTAGATATTCCAATTGGTTTCCAAGATCTCGGAAGTGATGATTTGAATTGTTTTGTAAATAAGGAATACTTGAAGTATATTACTGAGATTTCTCATGATAGATTTAGAGAGAATTTCAAAAAACTTGATCAATTACAAGTTTCCATTGAAAACATGATAAAGGAAGATGCTAGCGGTAAAGCTGCTTTGTCAAGTAAAAAGAAATACAAGTACACTGAGACAAAAGAAGAAAGAAGAGAACGTATGATTAAAGAAGGATTAGAAAGACAACAAAAACTTAAAGAAGCCAAAGAGTTAGAACAGCAAAATCAATAACTCAGTATATAGATACATAGAGTAAATAGTCATTTCACCAGACACCTCATAATAATTTACTGATGATTCATTGTACTATACTTCTGGTTTAATACTTCTTTCTCTCTTTTCCCTTTAGATGAGTCGCTTTTTCTGTATGGTGACGCTCAGGTTTTGTTCCCCTTGCTCCTTACCACTAAAAGAACAGAAAAAAAAAATTTTCATTTTCATTATTTTCAGATTTTGTATACCAAAGAACCTTTCTCTTTTAATCTATCTAGTTCCACGTTCTAACTATGTCAGTTGAAAAGAAATTAGACGATTTGTCTATCCAAGAAAACCCAGCAGCACCAATTGCTAAAGAAGCAGCACCAGCCACCACCGAAACTACCAAGAAACCAGCAGAAGGTGAAGAAGTCATTTTGGGTGAAGATGGTCAACCATTATCCAAGAAAGCCTTGAAGAAATTATTGAAGGAAAAGGAAAAGGCTGCCAAGAAAGCCGAAAGAGAAGCCCAATTAGCTAAAGAAAAAGCTGCTAGAGAAGCTGAAGCTGCCAATGATCCAGCTAAAGAAAATTATGGTAAATTACCACTTATAAACTCCTCTTCAAGAAATGCTGATGAAAAACGTATTCAAATTAAAGATTTATCTACTGCCAATGATGGTGACAATGTTATTTTCAGAGCCAGAGTTCACAAAACCAGACAACAAGGTGCCACTATGGTTTTCTTGACCTTGAGACAACAAACTGATTTGATTCAAGC
This sequence comes from Candida tropicalis MYA-3404, assembly GCF_000006335.3. Taxonomy (NCBI): domain Eukaryota; kingdom Fungi; phylum Ascomycota; class Pichiomycetes; order Serinales; family Debaryomycetaceae; genus Candida; species Candida tropicalis. The sequence continues at coordinate 1,762,398 of NW_003020038.1, read as the reverse complement.
TTTGTTGAAAACCAACAAGGATACCGATTCCCATGCTGTTTCTAAACAAATGGTCAAATGGACTGGATCTATCAACTTAGAATCTATCGTTTTGGTTGAAGGTAAAGTTGCCAAGGTTGAAGAAAAGATTAAATCTGCCACTGTCCAAGATGTCGAAATCCACATTTCTAAAATCTACACCATTCAAGAAACTCCTGAACAATTACCATTGTTGATTGAAGATGCTTCCAGAACTGAACAAGAAGCTGAAGAATTAGGTTTACCAGGTGTTAACTTGGATACCAGATTAGATGCCAGAGTTATTGACTTGAGAACTCCAACTAACCAAGCCATTTTCAAGATTCAATCCGGTGTTTGTCAATTATTTAGAGAATTCTTAATCAAGAAGAACTTTACTGAAATCCACACTCCAAAGATCATTGCTGCTGCTTCCGAAGGTGGATCTAACGTTTTCCAAATTAACTACTTTAAAGGTTCTGCTTTCTTGGCCCAATCTCCACAATTGTACAAACAACAATTAATTGCTGCTGATTTTGAAAAAGTTTTTGAAATCGCCCCAGTTTTCAGAGCTGAAAACTCCAACACCCACCGTCACATGACCGAATTCACTGGTTTAGATTTGGAAATGGCATTTGAACAACATTACGACGAAGTATTGGAAGTTTTGGAAGAATTGTTTGTTTTCATCTTTACTGAATTGAAGACTAGATTCAGCAAGGAAATTGCTGCTGTCAGAAGACAATTCCCAGTTGAAGAATTCAAGATTCCAAAGGATGGTAAAATGGTTAAATTGCATTTCAAAGAAGGTATTGCCATGTTGAGAGAAGCTGGTAAAGACGTTGATGATTTCGAAGATTTGTCTACTGAAAATGAAAAATTGTTGGGTAAATTGGTTCGTGAAAAATACGATACTGATTTCTACATTTTAGATAAATTCCCACTTGCTGTTAGACCATTCTACACCATGCCAGATGCCGAAGATCCAAGATACTCCAACTCTTATGATTTCTTTATGAGAGGTGAAGAAATCTTGTCTGGTGCTCAACGTATTCATGACCCAGAATTATTAAAAGAAAGAATCAGAGCCCATGAAGTCAACCCAGATGTTCCAGGTTTGAGTGATTATGTTGATGCCTTCACTTACGGTTGTCCACCTCATGCTGGTGGTGGTATTGGTTTAGAAAGAGTTGTCATGTTCTTCTTAGACTTGAAAAACATCCGTCGTGCTTCCTTATTCCCAAGAGATCCAAAACGTTTAACTCCATAGATTCAAACAATAAGTTGTTTCTTTCTTAATAATGTACAGTTGTTATTAGTTTATGTATATTCTATTCTTATAATTTTGTTAATTGCATTACTCTTACTTGTGTATCATTTATACTTAAACTTTTGGCGATCTGATGTCGTTCTAACCTGATACATGGGGCTGGGTTGCTAAATAAGAAACAAGATTTTACACGAAACAGTATGGTGAATAAATGACGGAGTGACGAAAACAAAAAAAGAAAATATTGTTGCGCGCGCCCAAGAAGAAGGAAGAAGAAGAAAATCACACAGAGATTGAACCGACAGTGACGGCTCCAAACAAATTTTCAAAATCTACACTCACTCATATAATATTGATACAGTATTGCTCCCAACTTTTTTTTTTTTCTTTCTCTCTCTTTTCATTCTGACGTTATCATTTTTTGTTTTTTTTTCATATTTTTCATAAGCCACATTCATTAATAACACCACCACTGCCACTACTACTATAGATAACAGATTGACACATCATGGAAGCAACTCTTATACCAAACCCAAGAGATACAAATGCCACTATCTTATTGATGGGATTACGAAGAAGTGGTAAGTCTTCCATTTGTAAAGTTGTTTTCCACAATATGCAACCATACGATACATTATATTTAGAAAGTACATCCAAACCTACGACAGAACAATTTTCATCATTAATTGATTTATCAGTTATGGAATTACCAGGGCAATTAAACTATTTCGAACCGAATTATGATTCTGAACGATTATTTTCATCAGTTGGTGCTTTAGTTTATGTTATTGATTCTCAAGATGAATATTTGAATGCGATTACTAATTTACTGATGATTATTGATTATGCATACAAGGTGAATCCAAATATAAACATCGAAGTGTTGATTCATAAAATTGATGGATTGAGTGAAGATTATCGTATTGATGCTCAAAGAGATATAATGCAAAGAACAGGGGATGAGTTGTTGGACTTGGGAGTTGAAGGTGTTGAATTGAGTTTCTATTTGACTTCTATTTTTAATCATTCCATTTATGAAGCATTCTCTAGAATTGTTCAGAAATTAATTCCAGAATTGCCATCATTAGAGAACATGCTTGATAATTTGGTGGAACATTCTTCTATTGATAAAGTGTTTTTATTTGATGTTAATTCAAAGATATACGTTGCCACGGATTCATCTCCAGTTGATATACAAACATATGAAGTTTGTGCTGAGTTTATTGATATAACTATTGATTTGGACGATTTGTATGTCGAAAATGACAAAAATAAGAATGAAAGTAATGGAAATAATAATAGTACCAATCATAAGCATGTTAGAAATGCTCCGACTGAATTGAAATCCATAAGTCATTTATCTAATGGATCAGTACTATATTTGAAAGAAATGATTCGTGGTTTGGCCTTAGTCGCATTAATACGGAGTGATGAAAGAAAAGGAATGAATGGTGTTGAAGAAGAGGCTCATGGTATGGTTGAAACCATTGAAGAGATTGATCAAGATCAGGAATCCAATCAAGAGAAATCATTGACCATTATTGATTATAATGTCAGTTTATTCAAAGAGTCTTTAATGAAGATATGGAAGCACTCGAAATTGGTTCAAGCCGACCAAGACGTTCCACACCATCAACAAGACAACCCACATTCATTTCACGAGTAATTAATGAAGTAGTTGTTGCATACCCTACTAGCATGTGTACTCATAATAGAGATTGTAATATTTACATCCATATTCTTTTCTTTTTAAAATATTGAAATCGAATTGACTTAACAATACCTTAAAAAAATAATATAAAGATGTAGAACTCTTCTTTTTCTTCATAAATACCTATCTTAAACTTCAAAGAAGTTAATCGATATTAACAAAAAATGATAAATCAAAAATTAAAAGACCCACACTTTCTAACCATCATCCTCATCCAAGAAAATTTCAAAGAAGTAAAGAATCAACCTCAAAAGAAGTTTCATCCCACCCCAAAGAAACCACCCTTCAGAAGAATCAGGCCGTAAATGAAAGTTGGCGTTATTAGATAAAACATCCCAATGACGCAATGTGCAATGTCGAAAGTGAATGCTATGTTATCATAACAACGATTACAAGACTTCTTGATCTCCTGTAATTTCTCTAGGTAAGTATGAAGAAGAAAAAAGAAGAAAGGGGAAAAAAAATATTTTAAAAAAAAATTTGATACCTTCCAGGTGTATTTATACTCGAGTAGAAATTTTTCTTTTTTTTTCTTCATCTCACAATTACGGTCGTGTTAAATACCAATTTGAGTATAAGTACACGAACAAGTTGTGTAAAGTTTCAAAAATATTTGCAATTGTATTGATACACATTCTCTATAACTTTGTGAACTTAACTACATATGATTTTGATTTACCTGGATTTCTAACATATAACTTGGAAATATCCTTACCAACTAACCATTCTTGAGCAATGATACAACCCACACCAGTACATTTACCAATATTCAAGTTCATACTTCCAGTAGTAACAAACCCAACACAAGTAAAATCATCACCATCTGGTGTTGAGTATATTCTAGCATTATCTTCAATTGTACCATCATTTAAAATTGCAAGACTTATTGGAATAACTGGTAGTTTTGTATGTACGACATTGGCAAATGGTTTGATTTCATATTTGTTGTCATAAAATGCACGATGGAATTCATTCTTCTTGTCATATAATTCAACTATTGGTTCTGTCTTATTCTCCACTTCGCTCTCTAAAGCCTTAACCGATTGAATCACATCATGTAAAGATTTAATTTCTCTATCAGGCCCGTTATAGCTAGCAAAAGTTGCTTCAATATTTTCTGCAGTCTTGCCATCTACACCAGCAAATTTGGAAACGTACTTTAAGTTTCTTAAAGTGTGCCAATCACACTTATTACCGGAGAATATTTTTGACACATTATGTTCTGATTGATCAACCGAGACTTGACTTTTTGGTAATTTATCATTCTTGAGTTTGTTTGCCTCGCCCACCAATTCATTAATTGCCCAACCATCAAACAACCATGGATAATCTTCGGGGAAGCTCAACTTATGATTTTCAAACTGGAATTGTATCATTTGTTTTGAACCTCCTGGCTTGACATCAGTGACTTTAGTAAGTTGAATCCAAAAGGGAACCACCCAATACCACGGAAGGACAAACACCCATCTTTGTGTATCTATTTTCGACAATACTACTGGAATCTGACTATGAGAAATTTCATTCGGTTTTTTATCTGGATTGGCATAGAACTTACCTAACTGTTTAATCAGCAATTGCTTATCATAAGATGCAGTTCTACCTTCGACGCTGAACAATTTGTTTACAACATCATTGTCAACGTTGGAATTGGAATTCAATGCAATTATTAAATCATAAATATTCTGGTCCTTGGAAGCTCTGAATGGAAATTTAGTAGGACGTTGCCAAATACGCGGGTCTTGTAAATTGAAAGTAAAAGTAGTACCTATTGGTATTAGATCACTGTCTTTAATCTCTGTCAAACTTGCCCACACGTCACGCATTTCAGGAGATAAATCAGTGAAATGAAATAATTTACTTAATGACCTTAAGCTCAAAGGTCCAGACATTTCAATAGATCCCAAAGAATATCTGCAATCATAAATATTAGCCCCTTCAATTTGTTGAATTTTATCTTTTAATGAATTAAATAATTTGACATATACCGATGGATATACTCTAACCAAGAGCGACCTTAATGTCTTATTCATGTATATGAATCCAGGACAAATTTGAACACCATCATTATAAATCATACCATTATATGACTTCTCGCCGTTTAATACTTTAGCCAGTACTTTCTTCTTCCCAATTAAAGAACTTGCAAGTTCGTCAAATGCATCTGTTCCATCATTACTTTCCGGTATTGTCACAGTTAAGGTGGAAAAATAACTTGTATCAAAACATACACTTTTAGATCTATTCCATCTATTCATTAATTTGAAACATTTTTGATTTGGAGAATAAGGAATTTGAAACCCGTACTTCTTAACCATATGAAATCTTTTAACATGCCAAATATGCGTAGGTATCCAAACAAATTCCTTTTGACGTTTTGAATATTTGATATTTCCTTTTGGTCTTGAACCTAATTTATTAATTCCAGTTAAATCTTTTGCACCTACTGAATTATTCAACTTTTGATATTCATGTGATTGACCTTCTTGTATTTTTTTGAATTCAGCTCGCAATTCTTTAAATTGTGCACGAATATTCAGTTTCTTAAATGATACATCCATAGGATCATAATTCAATTGTTTCATTTTTGAAGCAACTTTCAATAATCTACTTCTAAGCATCAATTTATATAATCTTCTTCCACGAGGTAATTTCTTGACTGGCAAACTTGAACTCATTTCTCTTTTGGCTTTAGATCTTAATCTTTTGGGAATACGTTTAACATTATGTGATGCTGCTCTTCTACGTAATATACGTGGCAATGCTTGAAATACACGTGTAGCAGCTGCATTTTTTGAATTTAATTGGGATTGCTCAAATGATTTGATCTCATAATCTCTAGATTGAATGAATTGATTTACATCAAGAACTTTTTGTTGTCGATCATATGATGGTTCTAAATTTTGACTTTTGATATTTCGACTATTGTATAATCTAGTCTTCTTCTTGTTGAATTGTCTTTTATTGATATCAGACATCTTCAATGTAGGGAAGTTTGATAAAGAATAGGAATGTTTGTATTCTTATTTTTTTTTTTCACAATTTTTTTTTCCAGTTTGCAAGTGTTTAGCGAAGAGGTTTCACCAACTACAGTACAATACAATTCATAAGCAGAAATTTATAATCTTTAAACTTTTTATTCATATGTATACATGTTATTAGTTTTAATAGTATGAAACACTATATAGAGTTGGCAAATGGACATGTTCCTTTTGCCATTCAGTCAATATACCCATCATTTGATCTTCTAAAATCAAATGCAGCTCATCTTCCACTTCATCACCTAGTTCCTGTTGTTTTTTCCTTTTGAAATCATGGATCATATTAACCAATTTCAATATACCTTTACCTCCCATGATAGCATTTTCATTATCATCTTTAATATCCACATTAATTATATGTACCAATCTTCTGATATCATCATGATCAGCTGCCTCTTTGTCATATTCTCTATGCATCAAATCTTCAATCACACTATCAAAACATCTCTCTTCACATGTTATAACTAAATCAAATTTACCCGATGTGGCATTATTGTGCCATTTTTCAGGTGCTTTCTTGACTTGCATGTTTCTGCTCAACATCAGAATCACACCATTGGTTTCATATAACTTTCGACAATCTTGACTAGTTAAATCATCATACATGTTCTTATATGGGGTTCCAAAATCATATACATTCGGTCTATCTATACTTGGACCAGGAAGTCTGACTTTAGTACCTGTACCAAATGAGTGAACATCATACCCAGCATCTTGTAATTGTTTATGAGATTCCATTGATCTATTATTGTTGGATGCACATACTGTACATATCTTGAGACTATCTTCAATACGTTTTGACATTGATGATTATAGGTGTAACTAATTCACAGAGGCAAATAAGAAGGAAAGTATTTCTTAAAATAAAATAAATAAATAAAAAAAAAAAAAACTATCACCAAAACAGGACGAGGAAAAAAAAAAATATATATTTGTACTTGATAACTAAGAAGACGTTGCAAAAGTGCACGACTATTAACTTTGTTCCTGTTTACCAAGATCAATAAATTCATCCAGTTGTTTCGGCAGATCCACCTTAACACCTTCTTCGTCTTCAGTTTCTTCTTCGGCAACTTCAACTTTGCTGACATTCAAATTAACAAAGTCTTCATCCTCGTCTTGTACTTCTTCCCATGATTGATTGATCAAATTATCTTGCTGCTGTTGCAATGGTGATACATGAGGATGGAAATGAACAATCTTATTATTGTTACCGATACAACTTGTTTTAAACTCTAGGTAATCATCCATAGACCGAAGCAATATACCTATCATCATAGAGGGATCCAATAAACTGATATTCAATCTGTTATAATTCCTAGTGTGATAGCTTTCAATATTGATAGGATTTTCAACCAATTGAGGTAAATGTGGATCAAAATAGATAAGATCTGAATTGTCGTATCCTAAAAAGTAAAAGCTCGATGAAGGTTTACCTCCAGAAATACCACAACTGAATTTTGATTTCAATACTTGGAATATACTATCGTAGTAATACGAATTGACTTTATCAATGCCCAATCGAATAGGAAACAAAACCAAAACACTTCTACCTTCTTCACTAAGAATCTCGTTAATTTCACCATCATACAAGTCACTATTCTCACTGATAAACACTTTGGGGTATTTCACTCCTTTGATCTCTTTATCCTGTAACGTATCAGTAAGTCTTTTGATTGATAATGAAGCGGCGTTGGGACCAAACCATTGACCAGGTTTAACCTGCAAAGGCAGTTCGCCTGCAACTTTAATAAAGTTATGAATCGAAAATGGCGAACTTTGATTATCTTGAAATAGACCAATAACATCTTGCTTTGAATCGGGAGGTAATAATTGTAATAAAGTATTGGCTAATAAATTTTGCGACGTTCTAATCATACATCCCCATCCAGCATCTGAGGTAAAATTCTCCTTATCAAATAAACTTTTTAAATTTGCAAAATTGGAGTATATAGTGGTCTTGTTAAAGATAATAGACGGGAAAAATTGTATTGGTTGAGGTCCATCTTCTGCTTTTGGTATTGGATCAAATCCACAACGATAAGATAGCCAAAGTCTGGATTCTATAAATACTATTGCCTCTTGTTCATTCTTAAATTCTTGTCCTAATACAATAACTGGTTGTGGGGTATCCACTAATGTTGCCGGTTCTTCTGAAGGCGTTCCGTCTCTACTTGGATTGCTAAATCCTTGTGATAAGTCTTTAACAAATAAACTGAATCGACCCAATACGGTATCCACTTCCTCAACACTATCCTGTGATTGTGGAGGTGATTTATTTGCGTTCTTATCCGTGGATTCGTCTTGCATTCTAGTTGTTTGTGATGGGTTTCTGCGATAATATCAACGAAAATAGTTAAATTCTGTCGTAAGTTGATAAGAAGTAAGCAACCTGAAGGAGACAAAAAAAAAAGAGTTGGCAAACAAAAGAAGTGGGTTTTTACACTCCAAACGATAACTATACTTCCGAGGGGGTCGCACCGTGTTGTCGTTGTGTTGCTTGGTTTATCTTTTGTTTTTCTGTTGGAAATGAGTCTTTTAAAATTCATTCTCTGCCGCCATCTGGCACGCGAAACAAACCTGGAAATTGTAGAAGCATCATCGATTTTTCTTTTCAGTTCTATTGATCATTTCACTATTACTACAAGACACATACTTATCAGTAATGCCTAAAAGAGGATCTACAAGAAGAGGTGGAGGTGGAAGAGGTAACCATAAGGGAAGAATTGGAGGTGGTACTTTCAACAAAAAGAAAACAAGAGGAAATAAAAGGAAATCACCACGTTCTTATTCAACTCAATATGGTGAACTAATGGATGATGATAATGTATACATCCCTACAAGTATGACTGAATTAGCTTCTAACATGGGAAGAAGAAAATATGAGCAGCGTCACTTATTTGAAGAGATAGCATATACTGAATCACATCATGATGATCTTATGCTGAGAAAACTAAGAGATCGACCAGTTGAATTTGTCAAGGCTAAAGAAGTGTACGATCCAAATATTATTCTTTATAAATTGGCCAAACAGAATAGGATGAATGAAGAGCTTGACGTTGGTGTACAAAGTATATCGTTAGAGGATTCAGAGGAAGATGATGAACAAGAGCAACCAAGAAAAACACTTGATGAGATTGTGAAAGAAGTTCAAGATTTTTCTGAGACATCTGAAAGTGGCGAAGATTGGGATGAAGAAGAGTTGAATAATGTCATTAGTGAAAAGCTTGATCAATTTGAAAAAGCAATCAATGATATGCCTGAAGAGGAAGAAGTGGGTGGAGATGAGGTGCTTGAAGAGGAAGCCGTACCCGAAGAAGAATCGGAAGAAGAGCCAGAGGAACAAGCAGAAGCTGAACCAGTTGATGAACTGGATGATAAAATTATAGAAGAACATCAAGAAGTAACCATATCAAATACAACTATTGAACCTTTGGATATTATAATAGATTTACCAAGCACTAAAGTCGAGTCGTTTAATGCTAAATCACTGATACTAAAACAACGAACAAGTTCACCATTGGAAGAAGAACCTGAACCAGAGAAAGAAGAGGAACCAGAATATGGATTTTTAGAAGAAGATTATGAATTCGATGTTTCAAAAATTGAAGTTTCAAATGTTCGATTTGGATTAAATAATCAATATCATCTTAAATGTTTAGATTTAACTGGATTAAATGATGAATTTTTATGGATTGATGAAAGTGAAGTCATTGATTATGCATTAAGTAATGGAGTTAAAGAACATAGGTTGAAGAAATTTTTGTCATTTATAACAAAAGGAATGGTTGATGAACCAGAATCTGAATCTGAACCAGAGGTTTATATATCTGATACTGATAGTGAAGAAGAAGAAGATGATGATGAGGAGGAAATGGATCCTGATCAAGATGATTATGATTATGATCTGGATGAAAATTTAGAAGACTTGATTGCTTATTCTAAGGCAAGTACGCAAGGTTTGATTCCATTTGAAGATCGTGATTTTTCAAGAAATACCCCTGCCAAATATAGAAGAACTTTTGATGATTTAGATATTGATGAAGAACTTCAAGAATCATTATCTAGACAACTTCAAACTTTTAAAGCCAATAAGAAAAAGAAGAAACATGAACGTGATGATCAACGTTTAGAAGAAGCTATTTTAAGAAATGACATGTTGATAAAATATCCCGTTAGTATTACTATCAGACAAATAAAATCCGAATTTGAACAATTATTAAAAGACGAATCACGAGAATCAATGAGTTTCCCAACTTTAGATACACATGGACATAAAACAATTCAAAAATTGGCTGATTGTTATCATATGTCTGTTCTTAAAGCAGGTAAACAAGGAGTAAGGAAATATTTGAAAATTGTTAAAAATAAAGGTACATTTAAAAATTATCCAAATTATGATCTTATTGATAAAATTCTTCGAGGTCGACCAATTTTCCATAGAATTGATAAAAAACCTCAATATGCTAAAAAAGGAGAGAAAAAGAATCCTCATAAAAGCTGTGGTGGTTCAAGTCAAACTAGATTTAAAGAAGGTGATATTGTTGGTGCTGAAGCTCCAGAAATTGGAGAATCTAATTTAGGTAGACAAATGTTACAAAAATTAGGTTGGGTTCAAGGTCAAGGTTTAGGTGTTGATGGGAATAAAGGTATTAATCAACCTATTGTTGCAAAAGTTAAAATTACTAAAACAGGTATCAAGTAAATATAATGTCTCTATATATATATCTTATAACATACTTACTTACGTTTGTTTTTCTTTTTTGATTTTGATTTAGGCGGCGGAGCAGCATGACCTTCAGCTTTAACATGATTGAAAAGTTGGTTTCTAGATTCAAAACTTAATCCACAAACTGAACATTTTTCAGTACCTTTTGATTTTGTTATTGATTCAGGAACAGGAGTGGACTCTTTGGATGGTGTGGCATTCTTTTTCTTTTTATTTTTTTTAGATTTCTTTTTATTATCCATCAGCCAATCATCTTCTTCCTCATCTCCACTATCAAGTTTGGCTTTACCCATGAGCTTTGCCAAATCTGCTTCTAATGGATTTAGTTCTTTTTCTTCTTCATCTTCATCTTTACGCTTGGTTGAAGATACTGGTGCCGGTTCTTCTTCATCGATATCATCATCAACTTCTAAATTATCAATATCAATGGAGTTATCTATTGGTGTAGCTACTGAGTCCTCTTCTTCTTCTTCATTTAGTAGTTCATCTGATTCTATTTTATCCTCTTCGTCTTCATCGAGGTCATCATCATCCAGGAAATTGCTTGATGCAGTTTCAAAAGCACTCAAATCATCTTCATCGTGTTTATCAATACCCAAATCAATACCTTCCTGTTTCATTTCCCATTGTAATTGACGTACATTCTTCTTATGTTTCTTAGAATCTTCATGGATTTTAAACTGTTGTTCATTTTTGAATACTTTATCACATACAATACATTCAAATTCATGAATTTCCATATCTTCATTGTCTTCAAATTCATCAAATTCGGAATCAGTACTTTCATCATATTCATTTTCCAACAACTCTTCCAATTCTTTTAATTCTTCAGGATCTAATTTTTGCCAATCCTGTTCATTAAAATCATTCATATTTTTTAATTTATTCAAATTTTGTTGTCGGATTTGATTTTGATATTCTTCCAATTGTTTCTTTTTGGTTAATTTTTGTAATTCTTCTTGTCCAGATTTAACTCTTGGATCTCTTTTTTTAATAAAATTAACATATTTCTTAATGGCTTCATTATAATCTTTTCTTGCATCATCACGAACTTTTTTATTTTCACGTTCCATCAACCTTCGAGTTCTTCTATCAGGTGCATGCAGATATCTATATTCATCTTTCCAATTAAAATTTTTAGCAGTCTGGAAAGATCCCCAAACATTATAAAAATTTCGAACATTATCAACATATGAACTTTTACTATTTCCAAAACGAGGATATTTTAAATATGATTCATCAGTAGCACTATTTGCTTCATCATCTTTATATTTTTCAAATCCTGGAACTTTATTATATTTCCCATGTTGCACTTCTTCATGAGCTAATCTTTCAAAGATCCTACTAACAACAGCATAAAATCCAGATATTGAATCATCCATATTAGTATACATTCCCGGATTGAAAAAACGATAAATTTCTTCTGTTGATAAAGATGGTAAATATGATTCACCTTCAATAATTTCTTCTTCTTCATCATTTAAAATTGAATTCTTATGACTATCATACCATGCTCTTTCTTGAGGATCACTTAATACTTCATATGCTGCTCGTACTAATGAAAATTTATGATTTGCTTCTTCAATATTATCTGGATTTTTATCTGGATGAAGTTGTAAGGCTTTTTTACGGTACGCCTTTTTCAATTCTGTTTCGGTAGCATCAGATGATACTTCTAATAATTCATAGTAACATGTTTTCATTGCTAACGCTGTAGGTGATTACTGCTTCAAAGAAAGGTTCTTACTATATAGAAAAAATTTTTTTTTTCTTCTTCTTGTCTTTCAACGCCTAATCATCAATCCATTTGGTCGCAAAAAGAAAAAAGAGAAATAGGTACAGTTCAACTATCAAACTGACAACCAAAAACCAAAGACAAATACATACTGTTAATGATATCTACCATAATTGTATATTATAAAACTTTTTCGGGATGTTGTAATGTAAAAGAAATTACTAATAAATAAATATATAGCTAAATGAAATCTTATCTACATAAAATCAAACTTGCAAAAAAAAAAAAATTAAAAAAAAAAATAAAACACGGGAAGTCAATCAGAACTTAGAAAAAATGAAAAAGAAGAAAATGAAAACGGGGATAATGTCATAGCTTTAAATATAGTACATTACCAACCTTTTGCATGGTAGTCATCAAAATCATCACTGTCTGCCAATCTACTTTCACGTCTTAGAAAACTTCCGGCATCAATCACTTTTTCAGGCATGGCAATTTTACCTAATTTGTTATCGATTAAAATTGAATCCTTTAATGATTTACTCAACTCTTCAGTATTCAACAAATCACTTTGAATTTCATGTTCCGTAGTAGTAACTCTAGGAAGCACTGGAGGAGGTGGAGTTGATGAAGATTTTTGAGAAACCATCAATATTGATGAAGCTGAAGTCAAGGAACTTGGCGAATGTTTCAAGTGACCAAGTGATGAATCTGGTTTTGTCAATTCATCATTACGTTTGTGGAAGACATTGTTATCTCTGTGTCTTGGTTTATTTGTATGGTATATTTTGGTGATATTCAAAGACGACTTGGATAACAAATTCTTAATTGAATGATGTGATGAAGATCTAGTCATTTTGCTCAAACTTGTAGATAATAATGAAGCAGATGCAGAAACTGATCCATCTTCTGACCATGTTTTCTCTTCTGTGGGTTTAATGGAAACATTAATATCTGAAATTCCAACAATGCTTCTTTGTTTTGTCAAAGGAGTTTGAGGAGCAACAGAGTTGCTATCGGTTGGAGTTAGTGGTGGAATATTGATATCTGCCACTGAAGGAAATTTTCTAGTGAAAATAATGGATGGACGTTTTACTTCTCTATCAACAGTAATTATCCCTGTAGTTCTTGATCTTTGCAAAGTAGGTTTTTCACGGATGGAACTAGTCAGAAGTGATTGATGCTTGATAGGAGGTTCTGTACTCGTAGTTGCTAGTTGATTTAAAAACAAGTTGGATAATAGCGATTTTGGTCTCTTTATCAGTGCAATATTAGTTTGACTGTCGCTGATCTCAATTGGAATGGTTGCCAAAGATGCTGAAGAAGATGGATCAACCTTTGGGAAATTCATTGGTTGGGTTTGTGGCTTAAGGTTCTTAACAATAGGAACATTTGATTGTACCGAATCAGTACTTACTGAAAGCCAATCACTTTCATTATCATTAGCAGCGGATACAGAAGCTTTGTTTTCCTTAGATGAAGAATTATTCTTGCTGGATTGCTGTTGTGGTAGTTCATTGTCATGGTGTTGTTCTTCGTCTTCTTCAACCTCACTAAGTTCAGCATCATCTTCAGAAATATCCGTTGAATCGTAACTATCGTCATCTTCCTCCACGTCGTCGTATTCTTCACTTTCATCCTCATTCACTTGAACTGATTTTTCCTTGAACTGGAAATTGTTGAACAATGAACCTTGTCTTCCTGTAGGTCTAGATTCTTGCTCTCCATTCTGGAAATCAAGCGATTTTTGTTGCAGTAGTTTCTCATTCGCCTTATCATCAATTTCTTTCTTCTGAGTAGGAGATGGGGAATTTGCAATATAGAATTTTGTCATTGAAGGTTCTCGTTTGTGATTGACGTTCCTAGGAGATATTCTGTCATCAAGAGACCGGCGATGAATGTTGTTTCCCGATGCAGGTGGTGGTCCTTGCCTAGTTTCGGGGGTTTTTGGAAGTGTATTATTGGCTGTGACATTATTACTTTCTGTATGTTCCTTATTATCAAGTTGACTAGTGGCATTTGCATTTTCTGTACTTGTCTGTTGATTATTCTTACTATTATCAGTCACTTCGTCGTCGTCATCGTTGTTGCTATCTTCTTCATAATCTTCTTCTTCTTCTTCTTCTTCTTCTTCTTCTTCTTCTGAGAACTCTGATATTTCAGATATGTCGGATACATCAGATAAGTTGTCATCCTCTGATTCATCTTCATCTTGAATAACATTTAGAATTTCGCAGCTGCTGCCATTTTCTTCTCGTTGTTTGGTAAACGCAAAACTAGCCGATTCTAGACTGGTTTGTGTTGATCTCTTTCTTGTATATAAACTCAAGTTGGAAGTATGACTAAATAACGAAGGCCTGCTTGGTTTTAAATCCTGTAGATTGGATAAGCTGTGACTTGAATCCAAATCAGCTAGACTGAATTTTCTGGAGGTGTCTGCTTTTGAGTGATGTAATATTCTATGACTGATTAATCTCCAAGACCTGTTTCCTAGTCTTTTACTTGATTGTAGTGGTGTACATAGGACTTTATCATTTGTAAGTTTCCATAACTTTATTAGAGATTGATCTGAATTTTTATCATAGTTGAATGTAAACGATATTGATTCCATTATGATTGAGAAAACGGAGGGAGTTTATTCAAGATAGTTGATTAAAATATTAATAACGATCGATACAAGGGTTGGAATAGAAAGGAAACTATCTTTGAATAATTGATCTAATAATGGTGGGAAAAGTTGTGATATTACAGAAAATTGAAAAAAAAAAATTTTTTTTTGTGAATCTAGATGAAAATATGCATTCAATATACTGTTTTTCTTTCTTTCTTTCTTTCTTTTTTTTGCTTGTGTTTGTTTGTTTGGAGGTGGAGGGAGAAGTCAGATACAATACTACCTTAACTTGGGTCTACTTTGCCTCTTTTCTTTTTTTTTCTTTATTATTATTTTTTCTAATTTGAAGAATAAATAAGTACGTGGAAATGAATTTTATATAAAGAAAGATAAAAGGAGGAAGAAGTAAACTTAGTAAATTGATTTTATTGTCCTCCTTTTTATTTGACGTTTAACTAAGGGAAAAAAATGGCGAAGACGGGACTATTTCTTTTTTTTAAAAAAAATGAATGATTTGAAAATATTTTTTATATTGTCAGATAGCAGGTCAATTTTTTTTTTTTTTTTTTTTTTTTTTTTTTTGGGTTTATTACCTGGACTACACACAGTGAGAGAAATCAAAAATCAAAAATCAAAAAAATTCTGTTGGTTACATAGGTCAAGACATATAAGTCGACCCAAGTTAATGCGACACTCGCCTTAGCTATCGCGGTAGAGCATTTTCTTTTTCTTTTTTTTTTTTCTCTTTTAATTCCAAAGTGATCACGCTTTTTTTTTTTTCTAATTCATGTAATTTAGTTTCGCAAAACAAATCACCAACGAGAAAAAGAAAAGCAGCGATAATTTTTAATCACACATTTTTATTTTATGAAATTGTTGTTGGCTGTCTCAGTATGTCAATTGATTTATACACATTTCCGGTAAGCAAAATTCCTATTATTATTATCTTTAATTGATTATAGTGGTTGTGGTTAAATATAAATGACAATTTCTCGGACCATATGGGAGAAAAGAATGTGGCAAACATTGGTTATATGTATTACTATAATCACATAACCACCTGTCTTTTGCAAAACAAAGAATAATTCTGTCACCTCTCAACAAACAAGTGTCACTGATTTTTTTTCTCTCTTTTGGCATTTAATCCAAGAGATCAAAAGTTTAACATTTTTAATCCCTGCGACACGGCCCTCCTACGCCTTTCTTTAGTTGACATCAGCACCACAAGAAACTTCTTTCCCCCTATTTCTCTCTCTAGCCCGCACCAGCATACACACACACACTCAGGGAACAATAGACAGCCAGAAAAGAAAAAAGTAATCATTCACGGGGAAATGCACTAATAATGCCAGTTTAGGAAATCAAGAGGTTATCTCCTTCCCACGGCTTCAAAATTATGAACCTAATTTTACAATTACAGTTTATAGCTCATTACATATTTAAATGCTCAATTAGCTTATCAATCTCTGTTCGCTCCTTAATTTATTATCTATTAGCATCTTTCCTGCACATTTTATTATGGTTACGAATGCAAACAAATGACTCTTGCAACCTATTTATTGTAACATATAGAGCCAATCATCTAAGTGAGTGGTTATTAGCTCTTCCAAATCAACTTCTATATATGTAAGTCGTTTAACATTGGTATTTAAGATCGGAATGTCACTTTGAATAAGCAAGGATCTGATTTTTTTTCTTTCTTTGTTAGAATGGTTCAAGATATTGTGCCATTTCCCAGTTCATATCGATTCAGTAATGAATTGTCTTAAGTTTCTCGATGCCAATCATGTATGAATCGAGATGGATCTTGCATTTGCCGCATGTTTTAGAGGCCAATAGTTTAATGTGTCATCCACTTCTTTATGTACTCCCGAAGGTAATAAACTCATGCGAGTCTCGTACTCCACTTAATTTTCGTGCCTAGCACGAGCTACCTTTCCAGTCCCCACACAAAAAAAAATTGTTTATTAAGATTCAATTTCTCTCACTCTTTCTATCCTCCTATCTGACAACTCACATATAATAATAATTAAAATAAAATTTATAAAAGCCAACTAAACTCAACGAAAACTAGCCACCAGTTAAAATGTGTATTGTATTAGCAACTACAAACCATCCTGATTATCCATTTGTCTTGCTTTCAAATCGAGATGAATTCTACAAACGTCCAACCATGCCTGCGAATTTTCGAGATATTGGGAACGACGTGAAATTATTATCCCCTCTAGATCTTGCAAGACAAGAACATGGTACCTGGATAGGGGTAACTACCAATGGGAAAATAGCAGTATTGGTCAATTATCGAGAAGAAAATGATATGGGTATGTTTAATTTTAGTATCATTTGCCACTATTACCACTAACGTGGTTCAAGTTTGTTCGTGTGTTGTAACTCCACATGAAAATTTTCAATTCCTGAATAACTGTTACTAACAATTATTAATTCAATAGAAGCATTGAGTGAAGTGTCTCGAGGAATATTGCCATTAGACTATCTCTGTGGTAATGAGCTGGATACAGAATGGAAGAATAATCTTGCTGCATCATTTAGAGATGGAAGAGCCACTATTGATTTATCCAAGATTGGGGGATTCTCTTTAATGTATGGTAAACTAGCAGTTAATCCAACCACGGGAAAGATTCATCATTTGAATATTCTTAGTAATAGAGGAGATCAAGGGAAAGTGTTTCAAATTAAGGAAACCAGTGATGGGTTAGTCGGTGATACTAACGATATCCCCCATAAAACAACATTTGGTATGTCCAATTCTTTGTACAATAAACCATGGGATAAAGTCAAGTTAGGAGAATCTTTATTGTCCAACTTAATCAATGAGTCCATTAAAAAGAATTATAGTCAAGACAAGTTGGTTGAACATTGTTTCAAAATATTGTCGCACAATACATTCCCTGAAGAAATTGCTGAGGGGAACGATTTTGATAAGAAATTTGAATACTTAAAATACTCCATATTCATTCCACCATTAATTAGGTATCAGAATCATGAATTACAAGACGATTGTCTTTCCATTGGTAAATACTACGGTACTAGGACTCAGACAGTTGTATTGTTGGATAAGTTTGGTAATCTTAACTATTATGAAAAAAATCTTCATAATTCCGACGATCTTGGTGAAAAAGTTCTTGATATCACTTCTCATTACAAGTTTAATATATTTTACGAAAATGGGTGTTAAAGATAGACAACTTATAAACAGAATTAAGTTCCTTCAGGTTAAGGAAGTTCATAAAAAAGAAAGTGTATAGGATTTTCTACGTTGTAGGCATGGAATACAACAAAAAGTAATAAACTTAAAATTAATCCGTTATCGTGGTAGCGGAGATTTCTTGTAATATCCGTTCTTCGCAGACAAACCGGTACAAACTACGACAAACAATGAATCGAAAAAAAAAAAGTAATGAAATCTCAGTTTGGGTCAAATATTAAAATCAGCAACTTTTCCTTCCACGTGTTTTTTTTTTTGTCTCCTTAGTGGATGTTTAGACAGGCTTGCTATAATCATCTAAAGAAAATGTCTGTTACTTATATAAATACAACCCCTAAAACTCCTGTTTATCATAAACCATCAAAAACAATAAAACCAGCAAAAGATATACTTATTTTAATACCTGGAAATCCTGGATTAGTTGATTTTTATATATCGTATCTTGATTTCATTCATGAAAAATTCCCAAATTTTGAAATATTATGTATAGGACATGCTGGATTTCTCAAATCTAAATCAACCAAGACATATAATTTGGAATTTCAAATTGATCATAAATATGATATATTAAAACAAATGATCTTGAGTAAAAATGAACAAGGAATTGTACCAAATTTTTATTTTTTGCATCATTCAATGGGATCTTTTGTGTATCAAAGAGCACTTTCAAAATTATATAAAGATGGATCATTAAAAGATGGATTTAATGTTAAATTTAGTGGATTTATAACACCTACTATTACTGATATTGCTGGATCTTCAAGCGGACAAAAATTAACCACATTGATGAAGTGGAATATCCCAATTATTCCAATTGCATTATGGTTGAGTTTTATAGTTGGGTTTCTTCCTGATTTTGTTATACGTACATTAATCAAATATCAATTAGTTACAAGTAAAATTGGAAATAAAGACATTGATATCAGTAGTTATGAAAATTCAATTGAAGGAGTCTATAAAATTGTTCAATCTGAAACTGTGATTAATCAAGCATTAACCATGGCTCAAGAAGAAATGAAACATATTGCATTTGATATTGATGTGAATGATTGGTATTTTAAAAATTCAGATAAATTGGGTATAAAAAATTGGTTATTTTTTGCAAAAACTGATCATTGGGTAAATGATGAAACTAGAGATTTTTTAATTGATAGATATCATGATGATAAAGTAACAGTATGTGAAATATGTAATGATGAGGAAAATCCTATCTCTCATAGTTTTTGTGTTACTCAAAGTGAACAATTTGCAAAAATTACAATTGATAGAATTAAAACCTTGTGTGAATTGGATTTAGATTAGAAAGTTTATAGAGATCCTAGAGTCAATAATGAAAAAAAAAAAATGCATCAAAAGAAAACTTCCTCTTGTATACGGCGTTTTCAAACATTTTTAGATTAAAGTCCCTCGTGTGATTGTTATTGGATTAAAGTTGCACGTAATTTACATTTTGTGGTTAGCTCAATCTTTTCAATCTGATGTAACCATATGAGTCCTGTGATGATGGTGAGTCAAGATTTTTTTTTTTTTGATTTCCATCTCAGAAATGCGATTATTGATGACTCGTAGTCATCCAATTTATGGTCTTAACTATGTGTGCATGGATGCAAAATGGGGATTTTTATGGGCAATTTGACTAACAAAAAGAAAAAGGGAAAAAAAAATTAAATCTAACACTAAATAATTTTATTACTCGGAGTTTCAGAACTGTTATTCTTTTTTTTTTTTTTTCATTTTGCAATTATATAAAGGAACTTGAATTTCCTGTTGTTTTCTTTGAAGATTTTTTTTCCACCAATTCTATCAATTTTGCTTTCATATACAACATTACTAATAGTGAAGAATGTCAACTATAGAAAATAAGAACACTACAGTTGCGGTTCCTGAAACAGAATCCGATCCCGAATCAAGAAGATCATATAAGACCCTTGATGTAGAAGAATATCAAATCGATAATCAAGAAGCAGCTTCTCAATTAGATCAACATGAATTAGATAAAGTTTATATGAAATTGGATTTTAGAATAATTCCTGCTTTATGGTGTCTTTATTTTTTAACTTCTTTTGGTTCAAGTTGTTATGGTGTTACATTAACTATGAATAGAGCTCAAGGTCATTCTTTAACCCAATCATTGAATTTAACATCTAAACAATTATCTACAGCTTCTGCTTTATATTATGTTGGTTATATTATTTTTGATGTTCCTATGAATTTAATCATGACTAAAGTTTCTCCACAATCTTGGTTAGCCAGAATTGTTATAACTGTTGGTTTAGTTTATACTTGTTATTCAGCTTTAAAAAATCATGGTAGTTTAATTGCTCTTAGATTTATTAGCGGTATGGTTGGTGCAGGTACTTGGCCAGGTTTAAGTTATTATGTTTCTTTATGGTATCCAAATGATAGACTGACACGTCGTATCGGTTATTATTTCACTGCCGCGCAAATTTCAGCCGCAGTAGCTGGTTTAGTCAGTGCAGGGGTTCAAAGAATTGATGGTGTTCATGGATTTTATGGTTGGCAATGGATGTATTTAATTTATGGGGTTATTACCATTGCTGTTGGTATTTCATTATTATGGTGGTTACCAGATCGTCCATTTGCTATTAAATCTGAATCTACAAATACTATTAAAAAATTTTACCGTAAATTTTTCACTACTCCACATCCATTAAATGAACACGATAGAGAATTACATCGTCTTGATTTAGAACATAGATATAAATTATTAACTTGGGGTTGGAAAGATATTGTTCAAATCATTACTGATTTACGTATTTGGCCAATTATTATTATGTACTTTGGTGTTGTTGGTACTGGCTTTGGTTTAGCTGTTTTTGGCTCTACTATTATTGCTGTTAATAATCCAAAATTGACCTCAATTCAAGTTTCATTGTTATATGCTCCAATTTGGTTGTTTGATCTTGGTGGGATTTTAATCATGACCCCATTTGCTGATAGATACAAGAAATTACGTCCTGTGATTTTCAGTTTTGCATGTATGATTATCATGGCAGGTATGTTTGTTACTACATTTGCTCATGGTCCATGGAATAAATATGCTGGTTTATTAATTGCTGGTTTCGGTTTAGGTCCAACTGTTCCAATTTGTATGTCATGGTCAGGAGAAATCTTTGCTAATAGATATGGTGACGTTGGTAGTGCAGTTAGTGCTGCTTTAGTTAGTGGTTTGGGTAATTTGGGTTCAGTTACTGCTACTTATGCATTATATTCTGGTTGGCCAGAAGATAGAGCTAGATTATTTAAATATTCCAATATGATGTTGGTGCTTATGTTGGGTGTTAGTATCATTGCATCTGGTGTTTGTTACTTAATCAAAGATAGAGTTAGACAAGTTAGAGATACTTAAAGAGTCCTAGTTTAGACTGTTTTTAATTTATAATTCAAGTAGATTCATAACGTGCGTATAATACTGTTAATATTTTCATAATTTTTTCTAAAGGAAAAGTTTGATGGGAATTTTCAACAAATTTTTATTGAAAAATTCTCTTATTGTACAAAAAAAGATACATTCAATATATCAGAATAATCATACGGTATAATTGCAATTAGAAAGTCACATTCAGTTTTCTTATTTTGGGATCTATGATTGAGTAATTCTATGGGTATTGGGTCATCTTGGGAATTATTGTTCCATGGTTGCAAATCCCTTATCGCCCTACAAAATACAAAAGATATTTCATAATCCAATACAATTCACCCAACATCAACACCAAGCCACTATTCTGACTATTAATTAAATCAACACATTTTAAGCCAATAATAACTCAATCATTTCAAATTGTTATACTTTAGTCTTCATGCACTTCATTTCTGTTGGTACTCATAATCATTTTTTTTTCCTATTGTGCATAGTTTTTTTTTATGACTCTTGATGATTCATGTGCCAAAATGAACTACAACAAAATGACTGCGAATCATTGTCAAAATTTTTATTCTCTTAAATTAACCACGGAAAATAATCCACGCCTAAGGTAAATAACCCCATCTCAACAAAACTTTTCAAAGATATACTAAGATGCAGAGGAATTAAGCCATGATAATGTAAAACTATTTAAACTAATCATTTTTTCTCAAATGAAGAAGCCTTTTTTTCTTTTATTTTTTTTTTTTTTCATTTATAACCCTTAAATCAACAATAATGTCTGTTGCACATACTGATCAAGAACACAAATCACTTCAAGATGAAGAAATCCAAGTTCAAAGTTTAGGAGATGAAGATTATTTAGATCATCATCAACTAAATAAAATTTACTTAAAACTTGATTTTAGAATCATTCCTGCTTTATGGTGTCTTTATTTTTTTACCATGTTATGTAGTCTTTCATATGGTTTAACATTAACTATGAATAGAGAACAAGGACATTCATTGATTCAATATTTGAAATTATCGACTCATGATTTATCCCTTGCTCTGTCTTTAGAAACTGTTGCTTTTATTGTATTTGATCTTCCTATGAATTTAATCATGACTAAAGTATCTCCTCAAACTTGGTTAGCTAGAATTGTTATTACTGTTGGTGTTGTTTATTGTTTTTATCATATTTTACATAATACTGCGGGTTTAATTGTTATTCGTGTTGTTAGTGGTATTGTTGGTGCTGGTATTTGGCCAGGTATGACATATTATATTTCATTATGGTATCCTAATGAAATTATGACTCGTCGTATTGGTTATTATTTCACTGCTGCTCAAATCTCTGCCGCGGCTGCTGGGTTGATAAGTGCTGGTGTTCAAAGAATGGATGGAGTTAAAGGATACTATGGATGGCAATGGATGTATTTAATTTATGGTGTTGTAACGATTGCTGTTGGTATTTCATTGTTATGGTGGCTACCAGATAGACCATTTGCAGTCAAATCTGAACCAACAAATACATTGATGAGATTCTACAGAAAATATTTAACTCCTCCATATCCATTAAACAACAAAGATAGAGAATTACATCGTCGTGATATGGGGAAAAGAAGTAAATTGGTCACTTGGGGTTGGAGAGATATTTTCCGTATTATTACAGATATTCGAATTTGGCCAATTATCATCATGTATTTCGGTGTTGTTGGAACTGGTATGGGATTAGCTGTTTTTGGATCTGTTATTATCTCAGTACAAAACCCTTCTTTATCTTCAGTCAATGTCTCTTTATTATATGCTCCAATTTGGTTGTTTGATCTTGGTGGGATTTTAATCATGACTCCATTTGCTGATAAATTTAGAAATTTACGTCCTGTTATTTTCAGTTTTGCATGTATGATCATTATCACTGGTATGTTGGTGACAACTTATGCCCATGGACCATGGAACAAGTATGCGGGCTTGTTAATTGCAGGATTTGGTTTGGGTCCAACTGTTCCAATTTGTATGTCATGGTCTTCTGAGATTTTTGCCAAAGATTATGGTGATGTAGGTAGTGCAGTTAGTGCTGCTTTAGTCAGTGGTTTGGGTAATTTAGGGACTGTAACAGCTACTTATGCTTTATATTCTGGTTGGCCTGCTGACGAGGCAAGGTTGTTTAGAGATTCAAATATGATGTTAGTACTCATGTTAGGAGTCAGTATCATTGCGTCAGGTGTTTGTTACTTACTTAAGGATAAAAGAAGGCAATTCATCTGAGACGGGAATCTTGTATATACTTAGAAACACACACACACACAGAGAGAGAGAGGAAATAGTTCAGATATATCGATATTACTAATCAGAATCGCAGAAACCCGATGTTTATTCAGTTTATCCATGTGATTTGTAATACAATTTCTTCGGAAGAACTTATGAGCGTTAAGTTTTTTTTTCTGTCCGATTTAATATTGATGTACTATACTAATCGGGGGCGGAATTCTATATACCTAAATATTCCATTTATTAATAATAGCATGATGATCTCACCATCTCGTACTTATTATCAGAATCTCTGTATCACTCCACTTATTAGTTGGGTGTGATATTTTATTCTCTAAGTTGCTGTTTCATAATCAATTGTAGTTCAGAAACCGTAATTCGAAACAATACACAAATTCTTAACGCCGATTATAGCCAAATATTGGGGAGAGGGTTATCGTATCAGTAGCATTCATCTGATAAAGAACAAACAAAAAGAAGACAAAACAAAACAGGAAGGTAGTATCATGTCATTTTTAGGTTTTGTTGGTAGAGCAACGAATACTCTACTCCTCCTTAAATAAAGGCTTTGTTAAGAAACGCATGTCATATATCCGGAGTATGTAAACCACAATCCAACCATAATTCCGTTGTCCATTGTTTCAATCTTGTCCTGCAGGATTTAGACACTCTGCATGCAATTCGTTCAAGAAATCCCGCTTACACAATTGTAAATGGTTTGTTACTCGTTGCAGTATTCTGTGTTATTGCTATGGTAGGTAGTGCACTGCACTCAATCAATAAACGAGTATTTATAATTCTAGGAAATCTACATGTTGGGTGAATAAAACTAAATCATTGTAGTAGAAAGTTGAATTCAAGAATTTTTTTAGACTCCCTATGATGTAACTATTCTAACCATAAATTTTGGTTTCTGTAACTTGAAATATCTTGCCAGGGCTGGTAACTTTACCACAGGGAGCAAAAATGGGGGAAGAAAAACAATAAAAAAAAAAAAAGAAACAATAGAAACTGCAAAATCAAGCAAATCCACACATGGACATGAAATAATAATTGTAATAATAATCAAGCACTATAAAATAAAACGGGATTCGTATTGGGGGGTAAATCTAAAAGAAGATGTTTCCTTTTAATTCATGAAATAATATTTCAAATTTAGAAACTATACGTTCAATTGCAGAGTATGTATGGATTTCTAATCTCGGATGAAAATCCAAATTTCGGGGGGATGACAAATATCCATTTCGGAGTTTTGCTTACAAATTCCATGGATATTTGTGCCAACAAATTTCGTACACAATAATGTGTATGCTTTTCTTTTTAAGAAAAAAAAAATTAATTCAAAATTAAATGAAATATTTAAAAGGGAATCAATGTCTCCAACTTTGAATCTCATTTTCATATATTCTACTTATATATACTTTTAATTGTAATCACAGTACATATTTAATCTATTATTTCAATTACTTAATAATCATGAAAGCAGCCGTTGTTCCAGAAGGAGAATTATCCAAATTAGCGGAAGTTAAAGATATCCCAAAGCCATCCATCAATGATGATCAAATTTTGATCAAAAGTAAAGCATATGCCATTAACCCAACTGATTGGAAACACATTGTTTACAAATTGAGTAAACCTGGTGATGTCATTGGAAGTGATGTCAGTGGTGTTGTTGAAGAAGTTGGATCTAATGTTACAAACTTTAAAAAAGGTGATGTTGTCAGTTCATTCGTCATGGGAAATGTTTCCCCAGACTCAGGAGCTTT
Source organism: Candida tropicalis MYA-3404 (assembly GCF_000006335.3). Classification (NCBI taxonomy): domain Eukaryota; kingdom Fungi; phylum Ascomycota; class Pichiomycetes; order Serinales; family Debaryomycetaceae; genus Candida; species Candida tropicalis. The sequence goes on along the minus strand of NW_003020038.1, from coordinate 1,736,677 downwards.
TGCAGAATATGTTGTTGCATACCCTGGTGGAACTATTAAATATGATCACAGTTTAGATAACCCGGCCAAAACTGAGGCATCTGTAATTGATTCCTATGAAGGTGCAGCAAGTATCACTTTGGGTTTATGTACTGTTGCACAATCCTTTTCACATTACTTGAAACTTGATAAGTTTTCAAATCCAGGTGATTCAATTTTAATTTGGGGTGGTGCTACTGCTACCGGTGTTTTGGCTATCCAAGTTGCTAAATTGGTTTACAAGTTGAATGTCATTGCTACTGCTTCACCAAAGAATCATCAATATTTGAAAGATTTGGGTGCTGATCACGTTGTTGATTATAATGATCCTGATGTTGTTAACAAGATCAAAGCCATTGGTAAAGTTAAGTTTGCTCTTGATACTATTTCAGATAAAAGTACTTATCAAACTGTTTATGATGCAACTGAAGGTTCTCCAGAAGTTTACTTAGATAACTTGTTGAGCTTAAATGCCGATTCAATTAAAACTGATCCAAGCAGAGACGGTACTGTTAAATTTGGTACTACTTTGGCTTACCTTAGTGTCATCAAAGAAAAGGATCTTTTTGGTAATGTATTCTATCAAACTCCTGAACTTTTAGAAGAACATACTAAATGGTGGGAAGAGGTTGTTCCTACTATTATCAACAAGCTTAAACATACTAAACTTAGAAAAGTAGATGGTGGTTTAAGTGCTGCTGACGAAGCATTGAAATTGTCCAGAGATAGTAAAGTTTCTGCTGAAAAGATTGTTTTTGGTCTTTGAGCAACCTAAGGGGGTAGTTTGTCTTTTGTTATAGGTAACATAATCTAGTATACATTTATTATATTTTACAATTATATTTATTGCTCTACTTCCAAATCCCCATCTTGAAAACCCAGTGACTCACTTTTGCAGGACTCACATACAAAAACTCTATAATATACACCGTTATTAACCGGAAATTGAAGCAATTAAACTTGGAATCTATAAATTAGCAATCTCTTCACTTTCCATAGAAAAAGTGGTGAATGATCTTTTTGTGCCCCCGACTTGATTTGATTTCTTTTTATCACCACTTGTTCCATTAACACCAACACTACGAGGTTCCTTCTCAGACTCTCTAGTACCGATAAAATCTTTAACTTTTGACATCCATGGATGAGAAATAAGTTTATAGCCGTCTATCCCTTCACTATTTTCCTCTCCTTGGTCAATACCAATATATTCATCAAAATAATTTTCGTACCCGTCATCCAAATCTTGGTATATTGGGAACTCATCAAGCATCGATACATTTCTTTGGGTTTTAGCAGGGGCCATTAGTTTTCTTGAAGGAGAATTGGGAATTCCAACTAATTTGTTCAAAGTGGCATTGACAGATAATGTTTCACCTTCAAAGTGACTATCCATCATTTTTATAGTTTCCTTAAAGTATGGCATTTTAGCAAGTTCATTTGCATCAGCTCTAGCTAAGGGATCCCATTTCAAACAACCTTGAATTACATCCTGTAAAGCATTTCCATCAGGGTGTTGCACCACATCCTCAATATTCATTCCTGGCTCTGCTGGTAATTTCAATCCAAGTTTGTTGGCTAAATATACAGCATCGTTCCAGTATCCGCCTAATGGCACAACATAATTAGCATTGATTGTATTTGGTTCAGGTACATAAGGGGAACCAAGGATTCTCAATATCTTCCAAATTTGATCAAACTCGTTAGATCCAGGAAACAAGGGAACAAAATTAGCAATTTCAACAGCAACAGCACCAAACGCCCAAATATCAATTGGTCTGGAATACCATTTCTGTCTAAGTAAAATTTCAGGAGAACGATACCATCTTGTGGACACATATGCGGTATATGGTTTCGTATTTGAAACATGTCTGGCCAAACCATAGTCACCTAATTTGACAATAAAATTATCATTTTTACGATATGGTGGTACTGAAGCTTTAGATCCATAAAAATGTAATGTTGGAATCACTAATATATTTTCTGGTTTGACATCACGGTGGAAATAGTTCCATTTGTGAATATGTTTTATGGCACATAGTAACTGGCTCAAAATGCTTTTCAAAGTCACTGGTGAAAACTTGATATTTCGTCTACTTTTGATTAATTGATACAAATTTTGATTCAATGCTTCCATGGATATATGCAATTGATAATTAACATCATCAATAAACATTTCGAAAATTTGCACCAAACAAGGATGTGATGGAATTGACAAGATGAATTTCACCTCTTTGACATTGGCATATTCCAGTAAGAGCAGTAACTTCTTCTTCATAGTTTTAATGGCAACAAGATTTGATTGATTGAATTTAGAATCTTCTAATGGGTACAATAATGTACCCGCTTTATCTTCATGCATATTCAAAAGATCAAACTTTTGGAATTTGAATTTTGCCAATTCAACAGTACCAAAGCTCCCATTACCCAAACTACTGATTGTTTGATAACTTCTTTGATAAGAATGGACCGTAAGATTTTTTGGTGGAGAGTCACAATCAAGAGGAAATGAATTGTGTTTTGACATCATTTAAATTGAGAATAATATGAAGAAACTAAGTAAATATTCAAATGCTTGAGTTTCAAATACTATTGATATAAATCTGATCCTTATTTAATTATCTCAATAATACGATGATGGCGGGTATTGTTGATGATTTAAATGCTTTTTTTTTAAAAAAAATTCCCTCTTCTTAGGTGTGTATGTGTTTATAAGTTGTGTGGGTGATCTAACAACAAGAAAAAAAAAAAAACCATTTAAAACAGAGAGAATAAACCACTTTTGCAACAATAATTTCTTCTTTTTTCCCTTCCCATTTGTTTAATTTACTAGCTTCACCTCCCCTTACTCAAATTAGAGAACACATTTGTTCTATCAAGTTTATGTGTGGGTTGTCTACCATCCACCACAACTTACATTATTTCGTCAATCTATTGTGTGATAACGATATATCACCAGCTACTCCCATCACAAACACACACATACACACCCAAGTGTAAATGTAATGATGATATTGTATTTGTCTTATCAGTTGTAAAGATGTGGTTAATTTTTACTATACACTGATTGGTTTTATCTTTACATACTTTTGTGTTGTCTCAGTTGATTTTTCACCTTCCAATGGCTAACCAAAACAAAAAGCCACCACTTCTTTCTTTTCCATTTATACTCTTGAAGATGGATACTGTTACATTGATCACGATAAGCACAATTGCTTGCATTTTATGTTTTAGCATCCCATGCATTGTCCCCTCCCTAGGTGGTCTGTAAAAGAGAGACGGAGAACAAAATATTAACCAATTTCGCAGAAGGCTTATGGTTACGAGATGTAGATACCTTTTATTTCGAGAATCTAGTGATTGCTCAACTGTTTTTGAAGATGTTGCCGTGTGTTTGTCGGCTAGTTGATTGCATAAAAATTTTCCTGAAAAATACGGCGGTATATTTGCTTGAATCTTGCGTTTTAAGTGGTGCTATTCTTGAAAAGTATACAGATTATACTTCGTGCATTGGGGTTTTCTATTCCTATATAGAACTTTATACACCTACGTAGTCACCATTAAGTTCTAAATCATCACCTTCGCAGTCATCTTCTTCGGGATTGTCACTTTCTGAATCAAAATCATCCTCATTGTCTTCGGATTCAGACAATTCAATCAAAAATTCCTTCAGATCGTTTGATGTTTGATTCCCTTCATTGTCGATATAGTATTGGTAATTTCCAGTCAGATCAACTGCAAAAAGTAGCTTTGGATCAACAGTATAGCTGCTAATAACAATCTTTTGTGGAGAAGGTGTGACTTCCTCTGAAATGACAGTTTCATCTCTGACGTATTTATTAGATCGTGTTGCAATTTGCTCTTGTACCCTTAATGTGAATCTATGAGGTAAGGAGCATTCTCTACCATATCGACAGTAGTTGTCTTCTTCAAAATCAGGACAACTCGGTAAATGTAAAAATGGACACTTCTTACCTCGTGCACAATATCCTGTGATTGCAAATGGTCTGCAAGTCAAAATTTCATAATTTGGATCATCATAATGGTCTGGCTTGAAGTGGCGATATTTACAATTTGAATTAGTACATGTTCTATCCAAATAATATCGACAAACAGGAGTATTACAATCATTTGGTGTATGGGAAAGCAAACAATCTCTACCGTAACATTTTCCAGCTAAAAATAAAGGACATATCCTGATCATATCCTTGTCATGAACATATTTGCACAATGAACCTTTCTCACACATTCCTAATAGAATTTGAAAGATCCGAAAGTAATTTTATCAACGTTAGTAAAATGAAACACTCAATCTTTCTTGTTAAAGAAAAAAAAAATAATAATAAAAAAAACCAAAAGATATATATGGAACAAGAAAATCAAAAAATATACATACCTGTATTTTGAAAATACTTGCAAACTTCTCTAGTACGTCTTGTTAAACAATGTTAGTAAATATGATACTCTGGAAAATGTGGATCATCATAAATTGATACATACTTGCTCTTGGTTGATTTTTTGACAGGTTTGAATACACCAGTTGTTTCAACCCTCTTATAATTTATTCCGTTCCAGACACAAGTGTCTGGGTTAGTAACTTGAAACATTGTTGTTGGGATCAATCTGTAACCCCCTTTAACAACAGAATATTTATCACCATTTATTTTGATTCGATCACATCCAATATATTTGGTTCTGTCTCGAGCTATTTTAGCTTTTAGTCTTCTTATTCTCTTAGCTTCCTTTACTTGTTGTTTCTTTAATTCAATCTTCATCTTCAATCTTTCTGCCTCCTGATGGTAAACATTAACGTTGTACAACGTCTTTCCACTAGATGAATTTACACTCACATATCCCTCAGAAGTAGTTTCTGAACTGCTTCCATTCACCTGTGATCCGTTATTCATTACTAACTTCAAATTTCCAAACTTTCTTGATTGAGAATATGAATTACGTGGATTGTTATATTGGGAACGTTTTTGAATTCTTGCCGCATGGACTTCCTGTCTTTTCTTTAATGCCTGTTTTTGAGCTATTGCTGCTTTTAATTCAGCAATTTCTTTATACTTCAACTTCAAAGCTTCTTCATTTGGATTTGTGGAGGACATGCTTGCTGCTTATTGTAGTTGATGGTCAGGTTGTGTTATTGTTGCAAGATGACTTGTTTGATATTTTTTTTTTTCTGTTTCTTTTTCCTTTGCGAAAGTCTTGCTTCCCATTGACTACTTCTCTTGTTAAATTTTTCTTTTGAGTTGTACTTTGATCGTTCCTTTTGACTGAGTCATATTAATAACTAGCCTTTAACTAATAACGAAAGCATGTCTAGAAATAAATCAACTACCACATCTCAACTACTCAAATCGAAGCTGACATCACCAGATCCGGTAGATAAACAAACCAAGAAGAAGAATTTAGTTAACTTACAAGACATTGAAACAATTCTTAATGAACTTGAAACGAACGATTCTGCCACTTTTGATACTCTGGTAAGAAGAGTTTGTAATTGTATGGCAAGGAGACATCCCTTGTTTGAAATTGCACCAAACTGCTTAAATTGTGGTAAGATTATCTGCACTAAAGAAGGAATGCAACCATGCTCATTTTGTGGAGCAGATATAATACCTGCAAAGGATAAAGATGCCATAATCAAATTACTAGAACAAGAAAAACAAGATTTGGCAAATCGTAAACAGCAAGCAGATGTACCAACCCAAAAGAAAACTAAAAAGAAAATTGTTGTAAAAATGAATACAGGAGAGAAGTTCTGGGAAGCTCAAGATAGGGCATTCAAGTTGGCGGAGGAGGAACTTAGAAAGACTAGAGAAGCAGAAAGTATTGCCAAGGAAGAACAATCCCAAAATCCAAAGAAATCAGATGCGGACTTAGAAAGGGCTAAAGAAAGATTAGAAACATTATTGGACTATCAAGCAACGGGTGCCGAAAGAACAAGAATTATAGATAATGCCTCTGATTTTGAAATGCCTTCACAATCGCTTTGGTTGACTCCTGAAGAAAGAGCATTAAATCTTAAGAAACAGCAAAGATTAATGAGAGAAAATCAATTTAATAGGGATAGGAAATCACGTGGAGAGCGTACCGTGGAAATGTCAATTAAAGATGGTAAAGTAACCATGATTGAAAAGTTTGTATCTCATAAGGAAGATATATCTACAGATGAGAAACAATTAGAGGATACAATCAAAGAAAAGAAACAACAAGCAGCAAATGCTAATGATCTGATATGGGATTACGATAAGGATAGACTTAAATGGGAGAAGCCAATTTATTTTACTACTGGTGATTCACCAAAGCCAATTGAAAGTAACGAACTACAAATAAAAAATAGAGTTCAATTTTCAAAGGAAGATGCTTCCGATTTGATAGCTACGTTAATTAATTAGATCATGATATCGGGTATATATCTATACAGTTGCCAAAATCATCGTCTTCTCATTCTTTGTTTGAAACGCTTTGCTCTTGGATCATTGATCTTTAGTCTTTGATAATTATTAGCAATTGGTTTTCGGGTCTTCTTGATAGGGCTTTCGGGTACTAATGAGTTTACTTCATCTTCAATATCATATTCCTCATCTGAGTTAATATAAGCTTCAATATGCTTTCGTTCTTCTTCTTCCATCTTTGATACTTTTTCTTGAATGTTCACATCATCCAATGATGAGTTTTCGAGAACAGGTCGCGGTGCCATTTTCACTCTCTTGGTCTGTCGTTTTTGAGTTTTCTTTCGTTTGAATCCCTTTCTATTTTCTTTGTTGTCTTCATCTTCACTATCTTCACCTACTCCATGTTCTTCGTGGTGGGCTGCTTCCTCTTCAATGACTTCTTCATCAAATTCATTGGTTTCTAAATTTTCCGCTTCTTCAATTGCACTTTTATACAAATCAGCTAACTTTTTCCCTATACCTCGGAGAGGCTTCAATGGAGATGGCGACACTTGGAAATCCACAACTGTGCTATTATTTAATCCTGACAAGGGTGTCAGAGGGTTTTGATTTCTATAACCTGGGGAGAACATTGAAAAATCAATTGATCTGGGTTTTGTTGGAGTGGCAAAAGATCTGATTCTATTCTTTGTCGGTGTCTCTGTTGTTATTCTCTTTACAGGGGAATCTGGTGGTGGCATGGACATCTTTTGGGGTGATGAAAATATACTGGTGTTGGTAGATTTCTTTTTCAAAGGTGATGACTCAGGTGGTGTCAACTTGAAATCAAATATTGACATCACCCTTCCATTTGCTTGAGGAGTTGGCCCCAATTCCTCTTTAGAATCAAAAACATTCTTCTTAATTGGGGATTCAGGAGCAGGATCACTCTTGGATGTTTGTTTGGGTTGTTTTCCCTGCTTGATAGCTCGGTATAATGAGTACAATTTATGGATCTCTGAATTCTCCTTGATATCAGATTTTGAAGGTGGTTTATTATGTTTTTCTCGAAACGAGTACTCCCATTCTTTAATCTTTTGTTTAATTTCAATGACTTCCATCTTATATCTTAGTTTTGCTAACAACAGATACGAAGGATAGTTTGCAAGAATAATTTTTGTTAAAAAGTGATGGAACCGTGAACGCGCAACAAATTTGGTGATTTCACATTTTTTTTTCTTCCTCTTTTTCTCTCTACATGTTTACTCACAAGGAGAAAAAAAACGCGTATAAATAAAAATCAAGATTTGTAGTATCGCGATTGGTAGCGATACACCTATTTACAAGTTTTCTACAAATTCAACAGCTTCGTCTTTCCATGGGGATGATCCATATGAATTTTGAATATCTTGGACGGTTCTTTTAAAAACAATCCTTTCGTTGTCAGAATTAAATCGATTATCATTCTTTTCAAAATCCTTCAAAAATGAATATCCCGATGGACTACTCCAATACTTGGTAAAGTACGTTCTTAAAGCATCTCTGTTGTTCACTTTTGATAAAAATATGAGGGTTGTAACCCAGAAATAAACACGGTCTTTACTTGAACCAATAGATTGTACAAGAGATTGAAATTCTTTCCAGAACTTATCCCACGCTCCTGTCTGACCATAGGTGTACATCATTTGCTCTCGAAACCAAAGCGGGAACACTTCCTTAGGAAGAGATCTCCTTGTTAATTCTTTAACACATCTTTCAATTTTAGCATCTTGTTCAACTTTGCCAACAACGGGTTCAAATTTGCCCTTGGTATTGATGACTTCGCGTATGCCTGCAGAATCCAACTGGTTGAAAGTTGATTTGGTAGTAAGATTCCATAAAAGTGCATTGAACTTGTCAATGGAAAACAACTGCACTGAATCACCCGTAAAATTAGTCATGTCTGAAACAAATTCGGACAATTTGTTCAATTTTTGAGCAGGTGTGTATTGATCACCAACATCTGCTAACAATTCCATGTATTTAATAATATCATTAGTCACTTCCATGTGCCAATCAATACCCTGTTCTTGAGCCAATAATAATGAAGAATATTTATCTTTGAAGATGCATTCAACCTGTTCTGCTGTTACAAGTTGTTCATCCATCAAACTAATGACTTTGTAGAAATCTACTTTTCTGTTATATTCTTCAACAGAGGCACCACTGAATAAGTTGTCAAATTGAGCCTTGAACTTTGCAAGAGACTTTGTTTTCCCGTTTTCAAGAAGTTCATCGTAAACTACCTTTAATTGATCTGCTTTATTGAATACTCTTGTTGAAGTGTGGAATCCTCTCTTGATTCCGTAAAAAATATCATCGTCATCAATATTATTAGTGTACCTATTGGATTCGTAATCTGGGGCGTCAGAATAAAGTTGCTCCAAGTTCATTTCTTGTCTTCTTTCTTTGGTCAACATATGGATAGTGATTCCGTCAACTCCAGTATCACAGCTAACCCAAGTATTGGCACCAATTCCATATGTACTATGTGTGGCTGGAGGGCCCCTGCTAACTCTCTTTGCTAATCTCCTTCTTGCAACTTTACCTATAGAATTTGACACCATACCTTCAATTACTGGCATACAATCATGATGGTGTTTGATATATTGTTTCAACTCATACGCAGCCTTGTAAAGATGTTTTTCGGATTTACCTGTACCTAAGATAATGTACTTATCGTAGCTTTGTACATCAACACTTTTTGGGTGATCCTCAGGCAAAGTAGCCAAATCAAACACTTCAACATCAACTATACCATATTCTTCGGCAATTAAATGAACAAGCTCAGACAAGGATCCTGGAGCTGACTCAGGCAATTCTGGTATCTCTACTTTCTTAATCTCTTCGACTGGTGGTGAGTTCTCCTGTCTTAAGTACCATGGTACACCAAGATCCACTTGTGCATCCTTCTTTTCCTGGAATATTATTGGGGTATGATGAATGTGTCGACTGACAAGCTTCAACACAGTAAAACCAAACATTGCTTTACTTTTTAAAGCAGTATCATTTAATACTCTCCCCCTTGCAATCATTTTATTTATCGTATATAGGAATTATTCGTGATGCTTTGGGTATTAACAGTGTATACAGAAAGCAAGAAACCAAACAAAAAAAAAAAAAAAAAATCAACGTGAAAAACTTTACCCAGATTTTGATCCTTCTACACTACTTGTAATAATCTGAAAGGAAGAAAAAAAAATTATACCATTATGAATGAGATGCTCATCTTTCTCCTAAACATTATAACTTTTTCTATATCAAAACTACAATTATACATCAAAAATGGCCAAGTTAGTTCATAATGTGCAGAAGAAACAGCACAGAGAAAGATCACAAATTGAGAGCCGAGCCAGGTATGGTTTGTTGGAAAAGAAGAAAGATTACAGATTGAGAGCTGCGGATTACCACAAGAAACAAGCAGCATTGAAAGCATTGAAAGAGAAGGCAAAGTTACACAACCCAGATGAATACTACCATGCCATGACAAAAAAACGTACCGATGATTCGGGTGTTTTAATTGCTGATAGAGGAAACGAAGTTTTATCTGTTGATCAAGCTAAATTATTGAAGACTCAAGATGTTAATTATATACGAACTATGCGTTTGAGTGAGAAGAACAAGATTGAAAAGGAAAAACAAGGCAAGTTGTTTGCCGGTCTGGGGAATCACACTGTATTTGTTGACTCCATAGAGGACCAAGAATCATTCAAACCAGAAGTTTTCTTTAATACTGATGAATCTTTGGTGGATAACAGAGAAAATAGGCTCCGTTTAAACCAATTGTATGATAATTCTGGTCTATTAAAGCTGAATGATTTAGACCTTGAAGAAAAGAATGCACTTGATATGAAAAAATTAAAACAATATAAGTTATTGCAAAGACGATTAAAGAAGGAACAAGAGTTGCGTGAAGTTGAATCGATAATGACAAATAATTTAGAGAAAATGAAAAAGGGAAACAAAAAGAAAATAACTGACTCCAATGGTAAGGTACATTTTAAATGGAAGAATCAAAGAAAAAGGTGATGTGTATTTTAAAAGATGAACTAATCATCATTGTTTAGGCTTCTATTAAGGTATTCAACAAATAATGGAATTATTCTATCAATCTCGATGGATCTCATTCTATTGAGACCAATGTACGATCTTCTAATTCTTTGCAATTGAGCTGTACTAACAGTACCTGTAGGAATTGATACAACCAATCCATCCTGTATCACCACATCACCGGATGTAATTTGTTGTTGTTGGAGGATTTGGGAAACAACTTCCTGTGTCTTTTTATCCAACTCTTGTAAAAATGAATTTCCGGATGTTGGTTTTACTAAAGTTGCAGCATTAGGTGGAGCAGCTTTCTTCAAGACCAAAGCATTCCAAATATCATCCATAGGAAGTTTTTCATTTGGATCTTGGGAAAGAATGCTAAACAATGGAGAATCCCACTTGGTATCCGCGTTTGGTTCCTCGTATCTCATTTCAAGTTGTTTCATTAATACAGGATCCCACTTATTTTCCTTCTTTTCTTCATTCCATTTAATACATTCTTCAATGGGAGCAATGACATGTATCACACAATGAGGAGTAACATTACCTTTGGCTTCACAGTAAAGTTGATATCTGAATCCTTTGATATATGATAAAGCATCCAAAATGACAATGTTATTTCTTGATATATCCCTTTTAACAATGGAAATCTGTGACCCTCTTGCAAGCTTTTCTTTATTCGAGTCATGATAAATGTCATGATCAATACCTAATGTCTCATCGGAATGGTATATGACATTATAATTGTGTCCTGGTTCAGAGTTTTCTTTGGCATTTGCAATTCTCTTTTCCAACTCGGATTGTAATGATTTGGCCCATTTGGTTTTACCAGAACTTGGAAAACCGGTAAATATAACTAAAGGCATGGCTTATAGGTTGATCTAAATGTTTCCTTTACTTTCAAACTATATAAGTCTAATGATTATTTTATTCTTTTTTTTTTTTTTATGAATAAATATTTTTTTTTTTCACCCTATATTTTTTGTTTGTTGGTGATGATGTGAAAAATTTAAACTAACAAGAGTGAGCATTGCTACTGTATAATTATTCTCTGAACTCATTAAGTATCGTTTGAATTTCCCTAGTATTTTATACATCCATAATACAATCAACATGTCGTTTGTTCCTAGGAAAGTATTTCCAAACTATAACATCCCATTAAACAATTTTAAAGGTCATCACCAGAAAGCTCTTTCTAAATTTGGTCATCTTGCCCCTCAATTAGATATGGTGATTGAAGTGCGAGATTGTCGTGCTCCCCTTGCAACAACCAATGTTTTATTTGATAGAGTATTAGTGGGTAAAAAGAAACTTATATTGTACAGTAAGAAAGATTTATCTATTTTGAAAACAAGAGTGCTTGATAAATGGCACAAACTGAAGAATGAAGATTACATGTTTATTGATTGTCGAAGCCAAAAAGATGGTAAACGGGTTATCAGCGAAATCAAAAAATTGTACAATAGTATGGAGCAACCACCTCCATTAGGGTTAAGATCTATGATTATCGGTATGCCAAATGTTGGGAAGTCGACACTTGTTAATACATTACGACAAGTCGGATTAAGCGATGGTGATTATGCTATTTCTTCAAAAATTAAAAAAGTTGCTCGAACAGGAAATCAACCAGGTGTTACTAGGAATACTAGTGAAATCATTCGACTTTCTCGTGATCCGGATATCATGGTTTATGATACACCGGGAGTTTTCTTGCCCACTGCTAAGAATGTGGAGACTATGTTAGCATTAGGATTGGTGGGTTGTATTCATGATTCGTTTATTGATCCCGTTGTTTTGGCAGACTATTTATTGTTTGTGTTAAATTTGCAAGACCCTTCAGGTAAGTTGTATGCAGAATATATTGATCATCCAACTAATGATATCTACGAACTTTTAGACAACATAGAACAAAGAAGAACTACGGGTAAGAAGAATAGGAAATATGACGAGGATGGTTTAGCGATCCACTGGGTAAGCAAATGGAAGAATGCCAAATCAAACAAGTATCGTGGATTGTTTGATGTTGAGGCTATCAAGCAGGATAAGGCGAAATCATTTTCGGATATTATTGAGGAAGAAAAGGAAAGAATAAGTGCTACCAATGTTCAAAAGAGACTTACAGATAGATTTGGTGAAGATGGTACATCTACTGCTAAACACAGAAAGAGAACAGCTAAAGACAGGGAATTTGATCTGAGGAATAGACTCTTTAAACTTTAACCGGCTAACAAGTCCTCAATGTCAAAGTATTCGTCAAACTTGCCATCGTTTGGTTGGGCAGCGAATGCTGTCTTATAGGAACGCTTTTTCTTTTCAAGGTTTGCTTGGAGTTTATATTTGACGTCCAATTTGGCCTGTAGCTTAAGTGAAATATCGCTGGCATGCTGATGGGCATCTGTAAATAGGAAATCTGAGTGACTGTCTAATATAGAATCCAAGTTAAAAAGTACATCCTTCTCGCCAGCAGAAAGGTACCGCTCCACAAACTTCTCTTCTTGAAGAAACTCACCTAAAGGATTTGTCAGCATAAGCGACTCAAAGAGAATTTTTTCCAAGTAATAATTAAATCGTTTAGTAGCTGGGTTCATCGATAACAATATATCATCAATACTTGTTTTCTCGGTTATAGGAGCACTTCGCTGGTTCGGATTGTGTGAGCCCTATTTTAAGATTATCAAGTGTATTCGGGTCAAAATGGGAATCTGACCGCAATTTCTTACCCTTTATAAACTGTTCCATCAAATCATCGACGGTTTTATCCTTTGCTTCTTCCAATTTGGGAAAATGCCCAATTTTTTCATCCTCCTTCATGGCTACCCTGGACAACACTAGAATGTTTCCTTGTTGCTTTCCTAGTGTAACCTGTCGTGGGAACGCAACGCAGATTTGAACCTCGGTGTTCTCTTTGGCGACAAACCGAACTAACGCCAAGTAATTCAAATCAATCATAGATTTTACTAGCGAACTGTATCCAAGGCGATTATGTTCATGATATTGCAGATGTGGAACGATATATGTGCATTCATCTGTGAAATAAGCAAAAGGAAACTTGTCCTTTTCATAGAATCCAAGAATGCTAAGAATTGGTGATGTTTCTAAAGTAGTCGCCTCTTCCAATTCTGAACTAATCGCTAAGACATCTCTGTGAGAATACTTAAATCCTGGAATACAATCTGATTTATTTACGGATATTTTCTCTTTTTCCAGTTTACTTTGTGAGTCTGTTTCCTTGGTAACAGCATCTTCTTCTTCTTCCTCATCTTCGTCATCAAAACCAGAAGTTTTCTTAATATAGTGCAGCACTGAAGTTTCTACTTTTACTACGTCGTCCAGATCTGGAACAAGGTAGTATGAGTTACCATGAATTTGATTCTGTACTTTTACTCCTGGAAAAGCTTGCACGTGAAACTGAATTGCATTACCGATACCATCCATCATATCTTCAACTATTCCAAGCCCTAACGTAGCTTCAGAGATACACCTGGTAGCAATCAATTTTAGCGGCGGCCCAGAATTTACCAATTCGTCAAAATCAATTTTTTTAGTGTTCTTCAATTGTTGTGTTAAATAGCCCAATATTGCTTCTGTGGTTTGGTTCTCTCGATTACTAAATAAAACCAACAATGTGTTTATTTGATTACTCACCAACATCTCTTTGAAAACCAAAACCTTTTGTGAATCTCTTACTGATAATAGGCCATTTGTAAATAAGTATAAATTTCTGGTAAACTTAAGGTGAATGTTGCGGCTAAATAATTCGAACGCTTTACATAACGCGTCAACTAGACTATATTTCTCGACTTCTCCTCTGTCTTCTTTATGGAATTTCACACTGTGAGTGTAATATGTTCGTACTTTAGATAAAGTCAAAGGAGAATTTTCATAAAATACATCAATTGACCCACCTGAAAACAAGATCAATGCAAACCGGTCTGACTTTCTATTCTTGACCAAGTGCTGTATAAAATACCCGAACGTATACCTTAACGCTCTTTGGAAATCGGACTTGGTTTCTTCAGGGCTGGTATGACCCATTGATTTGGATGCATCTAAAATAAATACAGTGAGTTCCTTTGACATGTTTCACTCAACGAACAGGAATTGGTACGTGTTGTTTATCTTTAGTAGTAGTGCGGGCTTTCAAGACAAAATAAGAACGTTTTGTTTTTCTTATGTTTTTTTTTTGATTGTCGCTTGCAGATCTCGTTCTTAATCAAATTGTTGACAATGGTTTTCTTTTTTCATTTTATGGTTCGTTTTTTTTTTCATCTAAACCCTAGAAGAAAAAAATTTTAACAGGATCAATCCACAAGTTTACCCAAAGTATTCAACTATGCTACGATTCAAGCCTCAAATTCGAAAGTTTTGCACGAATCTGGCATTGTTAAACAAACAAAGTTTCTCCAAGACTTTGTTACTTCCAAAAACTCCATTTGGACCAAAGATTCCAAGAGGTGATGCAAGAGAATCTTTGATTAAACAACTGTCTCAAGATTTATATGAATGGCAACGATCTGCAAAAAGTGGAAAACTCGAGTTTGTTCTACATGATGGACCTCCTTATGCCAACGGTGATTTGCATTTGGGACATGCCTTGAATAAGATCACTAAGGATATCATCAACCGTTACCAGTTAATTTTCAAGGACAAGCTCATCAACTATCGTCCCGGATGGGATTGTCATGGACTACCAATTGAAATGAAAGTTGAATCTTTGGGTAAGAAGTTTAGTTCTGCAGTGGAAATTAGAAAAGCGTGTCGAGAATGGGCCAAAACAATGATTGACAGACAAAGAGAGCAGTTCAAAGAGTATGCCATTATGGCTAACTTTGAAAACCCTTATATAACAATGGACCACAATTATGAAATTAATCAGTTGAAGATATTTGTCAAATTAATTGAAAATGGGTTGTTATCTCAACAATTAAAACCTGTATGGTGGGGGTGTGAAACACAAACGGCGTTGGCTGAAGCAGAATTGGAATATAATGACAAACATAAATCTGTTGCCATACATGTTAAATTTCCAGTCACTAGTGATAAACTTTATGACTATGTCAATTCTAAGGGTTACAATGTTAAACAAGGAGATTTGAAATTATTGATTTGGACATCTACCCCTTGGACAATTCCTGCAAATAAAGCCATCTGTATCAACAGGGATATGATTTATACTTTGCTCCTGGATGGGAAAGAAACCTTGGTAGTTGCAAAGTCATTAGCTGAAGATGTCTTGAAAATCGACGACCTGTATCAGTTATTGGATATTGAATTTCCGGGTTCTGTTGTTGAAGGTAATGATTACATTAACCCAGCCGCTGAAGATTCAATCAAACGTCCAGTGTTACATGGAGACCATGTCGTTGAAACTGCAGGTACTGGATTAGTCCATAATGCTCCCTCCCATGGACGAGAAGATTATCTTGTTGGAAAGAAGAACGAGTTAGTTATGGATTCTGCAGTGGATAACCAAGGAAAGTATATTGTCAATGCATTGGCCCCAGGGTTTAAGAAATTAGGAGATGTAAAAGTAACAGAAATCAGAACCAATGTGTTATGTGCAAACATTTTGGAGGAGAATGGCATGCTTTTTCATATGAACAAAAAATTTGCCCATTCTTATCCATATGATTGGAGATCTAAAACTCCAGTAATTCAAAGAGCTACACCACAGTGGTTTGTCAATGTTGAGAAAATAAAGCCTTATGCCATAGAAGCGCTTTCAAAAGTCAATTTTTACCCCGAATCTGGAAGTAACAGATTAACCCTGTTTGTTGAAAATAGAAATGAGTGGTGTATCTCACGTCAAAGAGTTTGGGGTGTTCCGCTTCCAATTGTGTATGAAAAAGATACCGGTAAGCCAATTTTAGATCCAACTGTCATAAATCACATAGTCAACAAGCTTGAGATGTATGGTACTGATGAATGGTTTGTGACTGAAGATGAAGACGTTTCTAGATGGTTACCAGTCGAAATGGATGGAACTGGGTATTATAAGGGTAAAGACACAATGGATGTTTGGTTTGACTCTGGTACATCATGGAGTACATTAAAGTCGAATTTAGAGGAATGTGCTGAATCAGAAGCACCACTTGCTGATGTCTACTTGGAAGGAAGTGATCAACATCGTGGTTGGTTCCAATCATCACTCTTAAATAAAATAATATATTCTGGAAATAAGGGTACATCCTTCAAATCGGTTGCTCCGTTTAAAACTGTCATTACTCATGGTTTCATTACCGATGGAAAGGGTCAAAAGATGTCGAAATCAATTGGAAATGTATTCTCTCCTAAAGAAGCCATTGAAGGGTGCAAAAAGCCATTGACTCCATATCTTGGTACTGATGGTTTGCGTTTGTGGGTTGCATCATCCAACTACAGACAAGATGTTAGCTTCACACCTGAAGTTTTAACAAGAGTATCTGAAGTTGGGAAAAAATATAGAATCACTTTCAAGTATTTGTTAGGTAATCTCCATGATTTTGTTGAACCGGTTGCCTATGAACAATTGAGTGACTTGGACAAGTATATCTTACATTCCTTGTATGAATTGAAAAGTTCTTGTGTGGGATTTTACGACGAGTTCAATTTTTCACGTGTTGTTGCAGCAATCAATACCCATGTAAATTCAGTATTGAGTGCTATCTATTTTGATGTTTCCAAAGATTGTCTTTACACTGATAAGGTAGATTCCTTGAGAAGAAGATCCATACAAACAGTACTTAATGAAATTATGAAAACCTATTTAGCATTATTGGCCCCTATTCAGCCCTTATTAACACAAGAAGTATGGTCAGAATATTCCAAAATAGCCAATTTATCTGAAGATTCTGTATTCAAAGTTGATTCCGAATTTCACGAATTACCTGAAGTTTATCATAACAATCCACTTAATGAGACATTTGCTTTCTTTTTTGAATTGAGAGATGAGGTATTTAAAATAATTGAAAAATTAAAAGAACAGAAAGTATTCAAGAATAAATTAGAACTTGAGATTTTATTGTCAGCCAAGAATGACTCCAAAATATTCCAATTTTTGAAGGCAAATGAATCATACCTCGATGACTTGTTTCTAGTATCAAGTGTTAAATTGATTGACGGTGAGCTTGATTCCAAATATGAATTGAATGGTGAAACTGTGCTGATTAAAGTTCAACATTCTCAAAACTGTAAATGTCCAAGATGCTGGAAATTTACTTCTCCGGCTGAAAACAAATTATGTGGAAAGTGTGAAGATGTCGTCAATGGATCGACATAAATCAAATACTCCTGTTTATAGTTAGAGTTCTTGTAAATAGAAAAATTAGAGTCCAACTGAAAAAACTAATAGTGTCCGGTGTAGGTTTTGGTGGGGTAGAGGGAGTGCGTCAACAAGACATTTTCATCGATTTCAATAACGCTTGAGAAAACCCAACTGAAACCAAAACAAACAAGAAAAAAAAAAAAAAAATCCTGAAACACAAACAATAATCAAGATACTATACGGCTTCTAATTACTTTCTCTAATAGCCAACTACACAAAAATCTACACTATGTCATCTGCTAGGAAAATTGCTGCTTATTTGGATAGAAAGCAAACTCTTACTCAACAATATCTCAGTTTGAAAGATGCCTTTAAAGGTGAAGAAGATTACGCCGGATTAGTCAATGTGTTTAACATGTTGAAGCATTTAGATGAATTAGTATATGAGTTTCAGGTTTATAAATCCTATATTGAAACATCTAAGAAACCATTAACCAAAGCTGAGAAGGATGAAATGGCAGAAATTGAGGAGTTGATCAAGATAGCAGAGGATGATACAAGTCTTGCATATCTAACTGAGAATGCATCAAGATTAGCAATTGTGCGAAGGGAATTGTTTGAAAATGCAAAAGAAGGTGGTAGATTGATTCAAGGAAGTAATTTTGATTCAGGCAACCTGGTCACTTTAAAATCTGAACCACGTAATGCAATTGTTCGTACCAAGATTGCTGTTCCACCCTCTAGTAATGAAGTATTACCACTGCCAAGAGGAATGATCTGGTCTAAAAGAGCTACCCAAATTGTATTTGAAGCCAGTAATGTTGATTCACCGTTCATCAAAGACAAAGTCCAATATATTAGCTCACATATCCGAGACGAGTTTCATCGCAATTGTTCAAATCATTTTGCCAGGTATTTGTTGTTGCACTATATTGACGGTGAGGGGTATGGTTTCAGAGAAGCCTTTGATGAAGCTTATTTAAAACATCCAAATCATCCTAGTATAGAAAAACAAGCTGAGCTTATCCAGAATGAGTTGAAATTAAATAAAGATCCATCAACTCCACCGGTCCCAGAATATGCTGTTACTTGCGGTATATGGCTTCGTGAAATATTCCAAAGAACATATGGAAGCATAACTGAACCTCCAGAAAATTACCAATAGAGAATAATCTACATGTGTATACCTGAATTGTGAGAATATTAATGATAATAATACATAATAATATAATGTAATAAAAAAAATTGAATAACCTATTTCTATCTCTTTCCACTCATCAATTGGGTTAACAATTGAGAGCTAGATGATGGATTTCCAGCACCAACAGTACTAGCGACTTCGGCTGGAGCTCCAGCAACTTTAGCTGTAAACAATCCTGGGGGTGGTGGTGTTGAAGTATTTAAGCGATCTGCAACTTTCAAGGTATTCAATTGGTTAGCCAATTGTGATTGTTGCTGTTGCTGTTGAAGTTGTTGTTGTTGCTGTTGAAGTTGTTGCTGATGCTGCAATTGAAGTAATAAAAGTTGTTGTTGTGCTTGCTTTTGCTGCTCTTCGTTCTTTTGTTGCTGCAATTGAGCGGCTTGCAACCCAGGGGTACGTTGTTGGACCTGTTGTTGACGTTGCAACATTGCTTGCTGCTGCATAATTGGGTGGTTTTGATAAGCCAAATGGTAGTTCTTAATTGGTCTCAAAAGGAACCTTTCAATAACTTGACGAGCAATAACTTTCTCATCCTCTGGTTTGATGTCATTCGTGAAATCACCCCTAAAATTGAACAATGGTAAAATTTTCCCGGTATCAAAACTCTTAAAACGAACATTTCTAACATCATCCAAATCTCTCAATTGTTCGGAAGTAGATTCTGCAAATTTCAAAACAGAATTATCATCCAAGTCGATATCATCAGATGTTGGAACATTATTTGACTTGGCTGCCTTAACACGTGGTTTTACTTCTTTCTTTTGCTGTTGTTTCATATCACGTGCAATCTCACCTAATGTTGGGAATGCTGCAGAATTAGCCAATGGAATGTTATTGTTAACCGATGGTGAATTACTTCCAGATGTTGTACCAGTAGTAGCCCAATGAGCAGTGGACGGTAAATGCTCTCTGTGTACTTCATGGGAAGCTTGTTGGTGTTGCATAGAAGAATGTGGTTGCAGCTCATCGTCAGAAAGTTGATGTCCCAAATGATCAGAATCTTCTCCAAATGAAGTAGTATGGCTTCCTGTAGTCATACCCATCTTGATTCCTTGTTGAGTAGACAAATCCTTTCTGGTATATGAATCAGCCTCTTCACCTGGTTCATGCAAAAACATACAATTTGGATTTGGACATGGATGGCCCCTCAAATAGGAAGAACAATACTTTGTGGTACCATGAGCGGCTCGCAAGACTCTTCCATCACATAATGATCCATCCAATTCAGTAATACATCTCAACGCATCTTCTTTTCTAGCAAATGTGACATAAACTACCAATCCTGGATTTTGATGATGATGAGAAGTTGTCTGTGGATTTGGAGACTTTTTGTTGATGACTATCTTTGAGATCTTACCATATTGACCAAAATATTTATCTGATCTCAATACAGAATGCAAATCATCTGGATTACATGGAGGGTTCAAACCCGTGACGTAAACCAAATTTTTCTGAACAACTCTTAATCCAGCCAAGTGTTTCTTGTTGGCCATCTCCATTTCTTTCTTCTCCTTCTCTTTCTGCTTCTTTTCACGTTCACGTTTCTCTTTCTTCAATTGCATCAACTTGTATTCCTCAGCACTGACGGTCTTATACTCAACACTCTCATCATCATATAATCTTCTACATCCTGGACATCTGCCATTAAGTTCGGGATTTTGTCTTATATTATTATAACAGAATTGACAAATCTGATAACCACAAGGACAAGGTTTGAAATTCTTATCGGAAATATCCATTTCTTCAACACATAATGGGCTGTATAACAAATCAAGAAGAAAAAAATTTGTTAGTAAAATGAAATTCAATAAATATCAAACAATAAAAAGATTATAAACATACCAGTATTCCTCTTCATCATCACTGATAAAAGTATCGTCGGCTTGAAACATATTTTTTTATTGATCTACTTTCTTTTTATTAAAACTATCTATTGAGATATAAATTCTAAAGTTGGTTTGCCTTCAACAGTTAAAACTGTATTTTTTGATTGAACCAAAAGAAAAAAAAAATTCAATCAGTTGGACAGAAAGAGAGAAAAAAAAAAGTCGTGCAATTGGAGCAATATTAATTCTATCACGTGATATTGCTTTTTATACGTCGGTTGTTGAGGTCAGATTAATGTCATGAATAACTCAAACCTTTCTAATCTATCATAAAATGATAAGGTAAATTATTATATAGTGGTCCAATTTTAAAGTTTGACATGATTTACAATGAAATTTTTACATTTTTAACAAGAAACTCAATAATTTCAACAATTACAAAGATATGAAACAACGCGAAAATTAATTCATGCCCAAGTCGATTGAATAATTTCAATACCTCTTAGATATTTAGAACAAGTGTTTAGTTGTTTCTTTCGTTATATATATATTTAATTGAGAATTTGCTTCAAGGTAACTTTTTGATAGATTGTAACTTTAGGTGGAAACATTTATCCAAACTTCTGTAATAGAAGATTACAATTGCAAATAATGTGACACTTGTGATGTTTTGTGATATCTGTATCGAATCCTCTCTTTCTGCGCCTCTCACTACACTGTTTTTTTAGCAGTAAATTTTAGGTCTTGCTCACCTTGTTTATTCTCTTATAAGCCTATAGAAGTAAATACAAGAGTATATAATTTATCATCGACTTACATTAAACAATGGGTATAAGTACGGTCCGTTCCGGCATGTCAAATGTGAAAGTGGTGGAAAGAGCCAGGCGATGATGGGTTGGCTCCTCCCCTCCACTTATCACCACTCCTAATTAAAAGGAGAGGGACGAACTGGGCCCACATCTGTATGTGTGGGGCCGACCCAGCCCGTCTATGGTCCTCTTCTTGAGTTGCCATATCGCGTCCCCCTACTGACCCAAGGGAGAATAGATAGAGGATGAACTAGGAGGGAAGGGGACTGGTCGATTGTCGCCCCATATACCTGATCCTCTACAAGTGTGGTTTGCACTAAACCACCACTACTACTCATCAGGATATTCCACTAGCCTACCCCGATGAGTTGCTTTTAAAGATAGTGATGACCG
Source organism: Candida tropicalis MYA-3404 (assembly GCF_000006335.3). Classification (NCBI taxonomy): domain Eukaryota; kingdom Fungi; phylum Ascomycota; class Pichiomycetes; order Serinales; family Debaryomycetaceae; genus Candida; species Candida tropicalis. The sequence goes on along the minus strand of NW_003020038.1, from coordinate 1,714,724 downwards.
GTCACTATCTTTTGAAGAACCTTCACTAATCAACATTGCCCCTTTTTTTTGTATATGTTGATTCCTCTTGTAAGGTTCAAGATAGCGCGTGTTCCCAAGTTGCTATCTTATTTGGAAGGTTCTTCTTATGTTTGTGCATGATACTAAAGGAGCTATCAACTGATGACTTTGTTTACAATGACTTAACCAAGTGACACAAGCAACAACCACTGGGGAACATAAACAAACCACAAATGGGGAACATATAACCTTTGTTTCTTTGTAAACTTGTTATAGATAATGGATTGTACTTCCTAATATTGAAGTTAGTATTTGCAGCCATGAATAAAACACGTCAATTGATACACACTTGATATAAATGATATCCTATACAAAATGATTGATATTATTTGTTGATGAAACAATAAAAGAAAAGAAAAAGAAAAAGAAAGTGGTGTAAAATAGTTTTTATTTTGAAAATTGTTTTTTGTTCTTTTATAGTTGAGTTTTTTTTGGGGTATTTGTGTAGGCATTTTTTGTTATGCTTTATATGTTCAGTGCTACCATATGCATAGGAAATAAGACAATTATAGAGTGTACTTGTATTTGTGTATGCAACAAAATATCAAGCAAATATGCCCAATTACGTATTTTCACGCAGTTGGCTATAATTTTCACCAACGTGCAATAATCCATATATATTACAATTACAAATAATGTAATTCTTCTGTTTCTCTCATTTTCATCAAATAATGAGTAGCAGCCGGGAAACTTCAGTAGTATTAAGTTATGATTCCTGTTTCATTTGTGATTTATTATGATTATGTTTGTGATTCAGTGATTGTTTATTCATGACAATAATGTATCCTGTGGAGACTTGGTCAGGGTCATACTAATATAATGGACGTTATAAGTCATTTGGTACTTCCTTAGATGGTGTGCAACATTAAGTTTTCCTGTATATAATTAAACTTACTGGTTAACTGGATTTGAAGATTTTTTTTCTTTTTATTTTCTTTTTTTTTCAGGCTCTGGGATCATACTACATATCAATAGTGTGTTAAAAATCAAAGCTACGTACTAACTTCTATACATCATATACCTGTGAAACATAAAGATCATGTCCTTTTTTGTTGAATTATGGGAATCGGTGTTTACCCCAGGAACTACTCCGGCATTGATCACTGCCACACACGCTTCTTTCATATTATTGATCATTTCGCTCATTGTTTTAATCGTTCTTACGAAATCAATTCATTTCATTAACTTGTTGGTGATAGCTACATTGTTATATGGTACTGTATTTTGGTTTATTAATGAATTGCAAAAGGTCAAATTGCAAACAAACGAAGAATTGTCCAAGAAGGGTGAAGAACCTACCGACGAAAAGGAAACCGACGCATCTGCTGAAAGTACCAGCGTTCCAGATCCAAGCAAAATCAAAAAGAGAAAAGCTTAACATGACATGACTGGATTAAGTAGATTATAGATTAATAACATGTAGAGATTATAAAAGTTCTATGGTATGACGAAATGTAAAAAAAAAAAAAAAAAAATAAATAAAAAAAATTACTCAAGTTTTCCTCACCACATTTTATTCACATAAAATTCAAAATGAGTTTTAGAGATGCCATTCAAAAATATATTGATCATCCTGAGAAACATGATATAGTTCAGTATTATGACGATAATGTTATTATTATCAAAGATTTATTCCCAAAAGCCATTCGCCATTTATTGGTTATCCCTAGAAATCCCAAAGTTTCCAAAACTCACCCACTAGATGCATTTAATAGAAACTACAATGAATACACAGGGGAGGAACTATATGAATTAATTCTGTCTTATGTCGAAAAGGCGAAGGATATGATTATTGATGAGCTATTTAAAGTGTCTAACATGAAAGATAAATCTCAGTTAGGCGAATTTAGAAATAATTTCATTAGGGCCGGGATTCATAGTATCCCCTCTTTGAGCAATCTCCACATACATGTAATCACACAGGATTTTCATTCAGTCAGATTAAAAAATAAGAAACATTATAATTCATTCACAACAAAATTTTTCGTTCCATTTCAAGAACTAGACCCATTAAAAAATGCTGAGTATTGGCATCTTTCAAAATTTAGAGAAGAATCGGATGATGAGGAGTCTGATCACTCAAGTTTAAATGAAACGCAGTCTAAATTTATTTCGCATGAACGATCAAAGGAAGTTAATGAATCCATTATCAAGAACACGCCGTTTAAGTGTACATCCTGCTCTGCTACTTTCGGAAACCTGATGGTCAAATTAAAGGACCATTTAAAAGGCGAGTTCACAAAGAGATACAGCAAATTCATAGATCCCAAAATTCTAATTCCCAATGGCATAAGAGAGTGATAATGTTTCAAAATTTGATGTAAGAGCATACGCAAGAATGTGTCTCTCATCAATAAAAATGTGTATAACGAGTGAAATACAAATCACATACAGTATTTAGAAATCCGTGATCTATACGCGTTACTCCATAATGGCAGAGCAAAGAAAAAAAAATTTACAACCAGCATCTTCACTTCTTTCATTCACAACATATTTCCACCAATGGATAACCCACTACTATCCCACGAAAGGTTAGAATTTAACGATAAAGAGATAATCAAACGACCCGATGAACTTCAACCATCAATCATTTACAATGTTATAGCATATATCAAAACATTAATACTATCATTGTTTGTCACTTCTCTGATACATCTCCCGGAACATGATGAAGAAGACGAAGGAAATCATAACAACATCACTTCAGATTCAGATATCGAAATAATTGGCGTCAAGATTGCAAATGACTATCACTTGCTCAGACAACATCGTCGGAATAGCTTCTTGGTTGACGAAAGTGACGGCAGGTATGTGTCACCAAAACCAGTTATCGCACCTGTAGTTCAACCAACAGCCAGATCATCAACTACTTCATATCAATATGGTACCGACTTGTCCATAGCGAAACCAATAAAGTACTCATATGTTCCTACTGAATCTTCGCAGTACATTGGGGAGGTGGATGAAGATTCACCAAGCTTGCTTGACACACCGACCACTCCATACCAACAATCTATTCTAGACTACTATGTACCTACCAAACCAATGTCTATTCATTCGTACTCATTGGTTGACAACTTCATCTCCAACTTATACATTGATAAGATTTCATCGGTATACCAACAAAGCCATGACAAATTGCAAGAATTGATAACCAAGAAACGACTTGAGTCAGTTAGTTTGATCAAACCATTGGCGGCAGATCAGTTGTCACAAGTCACCAGTATCTGGAGACAAAGAGCCAAAGTTGTCAACTCCAATTACCAGATTGATATCACCACGCTGGACTTGCAAACTCTAAGAGAGCCAAGCTGGTTGAATGATAATGTAATTGATTATTATTTCAATTTGATCATGAATGCACACCCAGACATTTTTGGATGGACAACGCATTTCTACACCGCGTTGGAAAGTAAGGGATACACCGGTGTGCAGAGATGGGCAAGGAGGAAAAAAGTCAACTTGTTTGAAAAGTCCAAGGTATTGGTGCCCGTGAATATATCCAACACTCATTGGGCATTAGCAGTTATCGATAATCTTGAAAAAACCATTTCCTATTATGATTCCTTGAATACAGTGGGAAACCCCCGTGCCGTGCAGAACTTAGCTATATACATGGACGGAGAAGCCAACAGATTGAACCGTGACAAAATCACATATGAACTAATCCCACACGTCAAGAGCCCTCAACAGAAGAATGGATCAGACTGTGGTGTGTTCACCTGTACTGCTGCTAGATATATCGCAGAGAACAAGCCATTAGGGTACAGTCAAAACGACATGAAAGTGATCAGAAGAAGAATGGTCTACGAAATTCTCGAAAATAAGTTACTAGATTGAATATATATATATATATATATAGACAGATACACACGGAGTCTTAGAACTTTATCCCAAGAAACGATGTGTTCTTTGATTGGCTGTCGGCTGCTACCTCTGCCGCCTTCTTTTCATACTCTACGATCTTGGCACTGGATGCTTCGATCTTCTTTGACAAATACTCTATTCTGCCGTCTACTTTGCCAATCTTGTAAATCTTCTCCAACTCGTCCTCCATCTTCTGGATCTTGGTCACTTCAACACCAATCAAGGCTGTGATGTAATCAGTCTCATACAACTGCCAGATACGTCTGTCACCAATGATATTCTCAAACGCAGCCTTGAACAACGGTCTTCCGGTCGAGATCTTGGACAACACCCCCTTGTCACGCTGAAGTGAAATGAGATCATACTTCTCCAATGTCGTCAATGTCTCTATGGTCTCCTTGTTGGCCTTGAACAATGGCAGTTTCACCAACTCTAGGAAGTTGATTGTCTCACACTGGGTCAACAATTTCATGATCAACCACACCTGAGCAGCGTTCCATGTGCTGTCCCCAGCCCCAAACTTGTGGTGGCTGCTTAAAAAGAAAGTGGTGATCAATTCAGCCGCTTGTGTGATCATTTCATGGACGGCTTGTTCCGGACTCTCTCCTGACTTCAACCGTCTGATAAACGACTGCAAGTCCAACATTCTGCCCCCGAGCGGCTTAAGACAGGCATCTAAAGGACCCGTGTCCTTGATCTTGAGAGCATCACAAACATACTGTTTCGAGCTTGTCATTGATGCATCCGACAACGAAATATCCTTAAACACCTGGTTGGGCAAAGCATCGTTCAAAAGTTGGACAGACCCAATGTCGGCTGTCAAAATGATCACATGCGCAATGTTGTTCTGCACCAACCCCGATGCCCACTCAGCTAACAACGGGTAAACAAAGTCGTTCAGCCGGACATCTGCACGGCGAGCAAACTGGTTCAACACAATGACCGGTTTCGATTCTGGTCGCTGTTGTAAAAAGTCCTCTTCACGGAGTATTTCAAGCTTCTCGTCATCCTTCAATCTCTTGTTTCGGCGCTCCACACTCTTGACATACTTCTTGTACTCACTGTTGGTGATCTTGCGGATGGCTTGTGTTGCCAACAGGAACATGTTCTTGATCTGTGTCTCCTTGCTCTCGCTCAAACCAGACTTTTGTCCCGTCAACCCCTGGACCCCCAAATCAACAAACCTGGAAACCGTGTTGGTCCATGTGAACACTGGGAAATACCCGAGCTGTGTAGCTGCTGTATCGATCAAGTTGTTGTCTGATCGAGATTTGCCCAATTTGTCACATTCAACGACCAACACCTTCTTGTTCAACTTGTCGTCTCTGCTCAACGTGTGGTCCAACACAAATTCCTCCTTACCAGACCCCTGTGGTCCCTTGACTACGATAAAAGTGTTGGCATTCTCCATGATCCATAATTGCAACTGCTTAGACTTCTCGTACCTCTCGATCCAGAACATGCTGCTCTCCTTCTGCATGTCACGCACAGACGGGCCATCTCCACTTCCATCGTCTTCCTCACCGTCCGATGAACCACCATTGGTTGTAACACGGGCCACCTCGTGTATTTGCTGGTCGATATAGTCATACCCACTGTACATCCAGTCCACGATTGTCCTGTAAGGCACGTACAAGTACTTGAACCATCTGTTCTGCTTGATCTGCTCAAACGTCTTACCACTGTGGAGTATCTTGTACTCAATAAACCATTCTCTGATGGGATCAAAAATCAAAACGGCAAATGTGGCCAAGAGGGCAATCAATATTGGAATAGCAATCTTCGTATGGTTGGAAAGCACATTCGCTAAGAAGTTGTTTCTAGGAATAGGAACAAACTGGATGTGGAGAACAGTTTTGCCGCCATTCAACAGCATACCCGTGATACAGTGTTTGGCACAAACAGCAGCCGACATGCTATGGAAGTAGATAAACGCTTCGCTTGGACCAGGCTGGATATCGTTAATCAACCCGTACCGTCTGAACAACACATACAACTCTTCTTCCGTCAACGGGTCCCCTTCAAACTTGACGGAGATCTTGGTGCTAGGGAACCGTTTCATATCCTCAATCCACGGCACACCTTTGACAGAATACACGTTTGGAGCGGTGCCCCACACATAACTCAACATACGAGATACAACATTAGCATTGCTTCTTTTCTCATCATTGTTGCGTACGTTCTGGCGAATCTCCTCAATGAACTTCGTGGCCTCCACATCAGGCGGGTAGCTGAACTTGACAAAGACTCCAGAGTCTCTCTTCAATGAAACAAACTCGGTGATAGTGGATCCAGCTGGTAAAGGTGTCGACAAATTCCATACCTTCTGTTTCAATTTCTCATCATCAAACTTTCTGACCCATGGGAATGTGAACCTGGACAAGTACTGTGCGAGTCGATTGTGTGAGACGGTAAATGGGTAGATGTGGTCGTAGTACAACAACACCTCACTATGTTTCTTATCAATTACTCCGGTGGTGGAGGCAGAATTATCAGATTCCGTGGTGTCTGACTCCTTCTTTAACTTTTCAAGATCCGTCGAGTAGAACCTCAATTGGGATGTGGGATATAGTAGCGGACGCCATGCAATTGGCCGTCTCACTAGCTGAACTAACATTTTATGTAGAGTATGTAGAAAGAAGAAAAGAAGGCAAAGAAGTGGAACCAGATGTTTATTGCTATTTTTTTTTCTGGTGTGAGTTGGATTGCGCAACAGTGGAATAACGGAATAACGGATCAAGAGCAACCATTGCTATCGCTCAATACTAATAAGATGTCTCAAACTAATTATCAGCCAGTAATATAACGTTACCAGTTTCGACTCCCATAGCGTATTACTATATTTTTCCTTGTGAATACTGTAAGAGAAGAAGCCAAATTAGTCGTGAATGTCGCTTTAGGCCTCGCTTTGAATCATTATACCACCGAGAAAAAGGTATAAGGATCTTCGAAGAGGCCGTTGGTAAAATCAGAGATGTACATGTGGGTTGCAAAAGATAAGTAATGTATATTCAGTTGTCCATATACACTAGTCTGTGGTTGTTGTGGTTGTTGTGGTTCAAGAAGAAGAAGAAAAGTTGCAAGAACATGAAAAATTTTTTTTCTCTTTTCTCTACCACAGACCAGAAGACGTCTACCACTCATCGTTACACATATTGTGCACACACGCACTACCCCAATAGTGTCTAGCTGAGAAATCAGTCAGTTTATATTTCTATACATATATACAAACATACACACACGCACTTACACTAGTCGACAGCTACACTTGGAATAGAGTCTGCTGTTTTGACAAAGTCTGACGTCCTGAGGGGTCTCACAGGCAAGTTGTCGTTGTCGTCTCGGCTCAATTTCCCGCTCTTGTAGTTGTAGTTCTCCTTGATGTACTCTCTCACCGGTATGATGGCTGCCTCACGACACATCTCCCTAAGGTCAGACCCACTGTATCCTCGTGTGTTGGCAACAATCGTTTCTAAATCAAAGTCCTGCTCGTCCAATTTGGCATCCTTCAATATCTTGTTCAAGATCGATGTTCTCTGTGACGCATCAGGCTTGCCAATGGCAAATGTCTTTGGCATTCTTCTCAAAAACGCCTCGTCGATATCATTCTTTCTATTAGTGGCGCCCAACACCATGATCTGTCCATTCGACTTTAACCCATCCCACAAGGTCATAAACTCGGCTTTCAACATTGCACTCACCTCATGATCTGTCGACGAACGGTCTCGCAAGAACGAGTCAATCTCATCAATAAAAATAATGCATGGCTGCAACTTGTTGGCCAACGAGAAGATCGCATCGGTGATCTTGTTCGACTCACCATACCACTTATCCATGATGCTCGACATTCTGATCAGCAAAAAGAATGCTCCGCTCTCCTTGGCAATGGCTTTGGCCAACATGGTTTTACCACACCCCGGTGGTCCATAAAACAATACCCCCTTTGGTGACTGGATAAGACTCAGGTGTGCTGCAAACAATTCTGGTTCTGTCAACGGCAAGATCACCGCCTCTCTGAGTTCGTCTATGATGTCATGCAATCCACCAATGTCCTCAAACGTGACGGATATTTCTTCTGGAGTCACCAACGAGTTCAACAATGCTTTCTCGTACTGGTTGAACGACACTTCCTTCAAGTGCGGGTTGCTCGCTTGGATCTTCTTTAGCACACCACTGCCTTTCTTTTCACTCTCCTTGTTCTTGACGGTGCTGTCCAAGTAGTCGTTGAGAATCGTGTTGACAATGTAGTACACAGAGAGCCCTGCGCTGGCCAAGATCACTAGGTCGCCTAGAACTTTCAAGTCTACTTTGAACTTGCCAAAATCTATTTTGAATCCGTTAATCATGTTGGTTAATCTCGGTGTCTGCAGATGTAGTTGTGTGTTTCCCGAATGCAAATTTCACGGGTTTCAGCTCTTTCCATTTCGGTCGTTTTTTTTTTGTTTGCCAGTGCAAGACAGAGAGAGAAAGAGAGTCCCCATAATGTGTGTCCAATTTTTTGTTCATGCGTGCACTACTTTCATGGAAACAAGCAACAACATGTCAGGGATAATTCATCAGGTCTATTAATTCTAAAACAACTGATAAAGTTCAGATCTGATGGGAGTCAGCAAAATTGTAAATTCTTATTCAACAGGGGTTGAGGTATCTAAAGAATATTCTTTATATTGGAATTTCGACACGACCTATAATATCGCGACACAATATCTTTATAAATTATGCCACCTAGATTGTTATTACTTTTATATCTATCTTTTCTTTAATCAATCAATCTACTTTATATCTTTTATACTATATTAGAATATATTATATATACTCTACCACCCTATTATAGTTCAGTTATATTATATCTCCCCCTTCCGTTACCTAATTGAAGACTACCAAGAGGTATCCAGACTGAAGTGTTGTATTATCATAACCTAGGAAACCACAGGGTTGGGGATACGACGAAATTGACACTAAAATACATTATTGCTTGAGTCTGGACTCGTCGTGCACGCACGAGATCTACTCACCAACTCGTTAATCATTTATTAATCATGCAACTTCTTATATTACCTTGGGGTATTGTTCCATTTAATCTATATTATGTATATAAATAAAAAAAAAGCACCCCATTTTCTTTAAAACAAAGTTCATCCGGGAAAGACATACGGTGAAGGAGTACAGGCTGATGAAACCTAGCGGCTACACAAACACACATTTCTCCAATTTTTTTAACTAAATTGCACAATGCAAATAAGCCACCCCTTTGGGGAGAGGACATAACCGGAAAATTTGAACAATGTTCCGCTATGAATTAGTTGGACAAGAAAGCAAAACAATTATAAAATACGTTTGACTGGTTGTTCCCTCCAATGCTCAAAGATGCTCGGAATATTTGCAGTCAGATCGGAACAACTGGGCTCAGTGCCCCTAACAATACCTACTGGTTACCCCTTAAGCATATAACTGTTAAATAATAATAATAATATTGGTAATCATTAGAAAAGAAAAATAATACTTCTATTGTAAAGTGGATCTGCCCCTCCTCCACGCCTGTGGGCAAATTCAACAACTAAAATAACCCAACATCTCACAAAGACTCAGTTTCTCCGCAATGCAAGAGGAATAGACTAATCGAGAGCGTCACAATAACGCAACCAGCCAATAGGAGCATTCTCGCACAACACATTGAAATGTCACAAACGGATTTTTATCAGTAGACACGAGAGAGGAATGGGCGTACTTTACCAAAATGACTCTGAATTAAATTAATGCAGCTATGTGGAGAAGGACGTTACACAAACCGGAAAAACCAACAACAGAACAATGAAAGAAAGAAAGTCCTCACGGAGTGGAGGATTAAAACACGACGAGCCGAAAGGGCACTACGATGGGGTATGTACACATTTATCTGATTCACCACTGGTTGGTATCACTCTATGAGTCCGGGTTATGAAAAATTGGTCGAAAGTGCTCTTGCCGGGGGTGTGGGACGTGGCTGAAACTGAATCTCCCGCCTCCCTCCAGCGTCCTCCACTTTTTTGTAGCCTTGTGTGCAGCTAAAATCAACAGAAAAGAAATGATGCTTTTCTTTTTTTTTTTGCTTTTTGCTTTTTGCTTTTCTCACCACAATTTTTCCGTACTGCCGCAAATTAAATTACACATAATCCTAAATTACTCCGGAATTTAGTTTAGTTATTCCAGGTTTAGATATTCCACCTGTGTGAAGAACTGGAGAAAACACGGAGCAAAAATTTTCTTTGTCTCCATCTCTGATCCATTAGCAATGTTGGAAACTAAGAGTATAAATACTGATGCCATTTTCCAGTTTGAAAAACCCATTCCACGTCTTCTTTTCTTTTCCTCATCTATTCAACTATTACAACTGCTACTACAACAACATCAACTAATAACAACAACAACAACATGTCTGCAGATTCCATTGAAAAGGCATCTGACATGTTTGCTGAAACAAACAACTCCTTTGACAAAGGTACCAAGCCAAAATACGAACACGACGAAGGGTTGGAGTTCGGTGAAGACTTTGATTTCGATGGTGAGTTTGCCAAGTACGCTGCCATGGGTGAAGCTGAAAAACAGTCCGGTACTTTCATGACCAACTTGAAGAGACTTGAGTTCCCTCTCCACATCAACCCAGACAAAATGGTCACCATTCTTGGTATTTTCGCTGCTGCCGCCGGTATCCTTTCCGGTCTTGATCAATCGCTTATCAGTGGTGCCCAGATTGGGATGGACAAAGCCTTGCATTTCAACAGCCACGAGAACTCGTTGGTGTCGTCCTTGATGCCTTTGGGTGCGGTTGCTGGGTCCATTCTCCTTACCCCGTTGCAAAAGCTTGGCCGTAAGAATGCCCTTATTGCTTCCTGTATCATGTACACCATTGGTGCCATCTTGTGTGCTGCATCTCCGATCCCTAAACACTTGGGTGACGGGAGCTACGACAACACCAGATCCAGAGACGTGATGTACGCCGGTCGTTTCCTTTTGGGTGTGGGTGTCGGTGTCGAAGGTGGTGGTGTCGGTGTGTACATTGCTGAGTCTGTTCCTAGTAAGAGAAGAGGGGGCATCACCTCCGGGTACCAGATGGCCATTGCGTTGGGTGAAATCATGGGTTATGCTGTTGCTGCGATCTTCTTCGAGGTCCATGCTGGCTGGCGTTACATGCTTGGTTCCTCGTTGGTCTTCTCCACTCTTTTGCTTATCGGTCTTTTGTTCTTGCCTGAGTCACCCCGCTACTTGGCCTTCAAAGGTAAGATTGGTGAAGCATTCAACGTGTTTGCCAGATTGAGAAACGTGGACGACAAATACAGCAAGATCGAGTTTGTGCAAATGATCCAGGCCGCTGAAGCCGAGCGTGAGTTGCGTCTCACCAAGAGCAGATTTGGTGTGTGGAGCGAGTTGTTCACTGTCCCAAGAAACCGCCGTGCTTTGGTCTACGGTGTCATGATGATCTCCTTAGGTCAGTTGACCGGTATCAATGCTGTCATGTATTACTTGTCCACCTTGATGATCAGAATCGGTTTCACCACCAAGAACGCCGTGTTCATGTCCCTTGTTGGTGGTGGTGCATTGTTCCTTGGTACCATTCCGGCCGTGTTGTACATGGACAGATTTGGTCGTCGTGTGTGGGGTTACAATCTTGTTGGTTTCTTTATCGGGTTGGTCTTGGTTGGTGTCGGTTACTCGATCAACATTGAAACCAACTTGCCTGCCGCCGAGGGTGTGTATCTTACTGGTCTTATCTTGTACATGGGGTTCTTTGGTTCCTATGCCTGCTTGACCTGGGTTGTTCCGTCTGAGTCCTTCTCCATCGGTACCAGATCCCAAGGGATGACCATCTGTTCTGCCTTGTTGTACTTGTGGGCATTCACTGTCACCTACAACTTCAACCGTATGAAGGTTGCGTTCACTTACACCGGTTTGACTATTGGTTTCTATGGTGGTATCGCATTCCTTGGTTTCTTCTACCAAGTCATGTTCATGCCAGAAACTAAAGGTAAGACTTTGGAAGAAATCGATGCTATTTTCGAAAAACCATCCAGACAACTTGTCAAGGAAAACATTAGAGGATTAAAGAGATTCTGGGGTCGTTAGAGGCATCTAGAAACTCGGATCTGTATTTTATTCAATTCTTCACTGTATAGTGCTTTACATTCTTACATATTTAGTTTTATCTTTATTGTATAATATAATTTTTAAATAATATGATTAATGCTCCTTTTTTTATGTATATATAAATTATGTTGAAAGTAGATTGACTTCTATGTTATACCACGAGTTAGCAGTTGATGATATTGAATTTAGAACAGTTGTAGGCAAAAAGAAGTTGTGGGTGCTCACACACTACGGAGAATGTTTGAGAAACATCAGCCGAAAAAAAAAATCTCACTCAAAATTTTTCGCTCAACACTATCAACAAAACAGTAGAAGACACACACAGCAACAACAACATCAAGAACATAATGGACGATTCGTTTTACTTTGCCCTACTAAGGGTTTCGGTAGCACAAATATTAAAAGCAAATGGATTTGATAAATGTAAACCATCAACGTTAAACGTGGTCACAGATTTGTATTTACAAGTTTTCCAAAACGCTATTAAAGAAAGTCTTAAATGTAGTAATTTGAGAACAAAATCTAATTCACCAGAGATACAAGATGTAACACAGGCATTGATAAATACAGGAGTTTTTAAAGTGAAAGAACTGACAAGAATTCATGACAAGTATTTTGAAGAAAGTAAATATAATACAAAGTCTGTTGAGTCGCTTAAAGAATGGTGTGCCAGAAGTGAACAATTTGCCATTGAGAAAAAATTGAACGAATTACCCAATAATTTAATTAAAAATTTAATAGAAAAAAGAAAATTGGATATTGATGATGGGGAATCGGATTTGGCTAAACGAAAAAGAAAACATAAGGAACGACAAGAGTTTTACAATCAGTTGAAGTTAAATGATGATCAACAACAACGAAAAGTAGATGAAGATGAACTAAATGAGGATATAATAACTGAGAAAGATAAGTTGAATTGGTTTAATTACTTGATTGAAAAAGATCTAAAATTGGGACATGATTTGAAATTCTTGAATACGGACCCTATAATCGTTAAAGAATTTCTAAAATACCAGAATAATTATAAATTCCATCCCATCGATACCAGTGGGAACAAAAAAGAGAAGCATAATAATTGGGACAGGATACAGAATCATTTGAAGCACATGAACAAGACAGACCATATTGTGAGTGAGGTTACAGCCGAAGAAGCCAATGCCAACGATAGTGAGAAAGACTTGATGGCATCGTTAGAGAAGTTGTCAACATTATTACCTTATAATTTACAGTATGATCAGAATTTATTGGAAGATGATTTAACGAAATTTTGCAAGGCTGAGGAGGAACCAGTTTTATCATCTGAAGAAGAGGAAGATGAACAAATGGTACAAAATGAAGAAGTGCAACCAGAGATGAATAACCTGATTTTCGCCGAAGATAATAATCCAAACATGTTAGTTGATAATGAGGAGTTGGGTGGTGAGAATAGTCTAATTTTTATGTAATATATTTAGGTTAATAATAGGAAATACACCTCTATTATCTGCTCACCCTTCGTATAATTTTTGCAATCGTTGGACGAAATAAAGAGAAAACGTACAACTAGGGCGTGTCGTACCCACCTCTCTTCCGCTACGGGGGTTTTTATCATGAGACTGGAACATTCATACAAAGAAAAAGAGAGACAATAAAGTGGAGATGATTAATTTATTTAACTCTTGGCTTCATAGAACAGTTTCTCCATTTTTTATTTATTGATTTATTTATTGATTTATGGCGATTCGTTGTGTCGATTGATTGTAAGTTTTAATTTTGTCAATTTGTATTGTTCAAGAGCCCACTTCAAACGTTCTGACCAGTGCTGTTATTCCCCCCCGGATTTGCCATACAGTAAATGTGCAGTCAAAATTTTACTTTTTGTATTGCTTTTCAGATTTTAGTTTTTATATTCATTTGCAATTTTAATTTTAGGCAGTGCAAAATATACATCAATTCGCCGAAATGTCTACATATACAAGCTTAACGATAATAGAAAAGCCCAAATATCAATCAAACAAACAAAAAAAAACCACCATCGTATGATGTAGACAATTTGATGTAAAATTTTTAGATTAATAGACTGATTAATTTTCTTCTTTGTATTCTTCTTCTTCTTCTTCTTCTTCTCCTGATTTGTTATAAAAGAAGATTTAGTTATTTTTTTATTGTCTCTATTGTTTAAGATCTAGTTCGGCATTAATTACTTTTCATGCATGCAACTTGTTCTACGAGAATGTTGATGGGAAAAAAATGGTCGTGCAAGTGTGCCTAATGAGCTGCAATCTGAATTTTACCCTTTTGGGAATAAATATTGATGAATTTTTTTTAGTAATACCATTATTTTACCTGTTTTAGTCTTTTTAATTTTAAACTTTTACGTTTATTCTAGTTCTCTTTTTTTTTCATACATACATCCATTATTACTAACGAAATAGAGTCAACTTTTTACATCTCTAACAATACAGTAGTTGTTCATTATATGCAGCATCATAATTTGTGACCGTCGTTAAGAAAGCCCTTATTGGTTGACTATGACACGGTTGTGAGGAGATCCCTGTCAGGGGAGAGAAAGAGAGGATGGATGTTTTAATTTGATTGCTCTGATGAGTTTTCATTATGTTTGACTTGAAAGGATTTAGGTCTGCAAAATGAGTTCATCGCTAATCATAAATGTCCCCATTGCATTTTTATAGGAATATAGCAAATAAAATCAAACACACTTTAACTTTTAAAGTATTTTAAAAGGGGAAACTAAAGAATGATGATTTTTTATTCTTTCTTTTTATCTTTGTATTTAGTGCTCAATACTGAAATGATTATAAAACCTTCTCTTTCTTTAAACATTGACAATTGGAATTTTTTAGAAATGACACAAAGGAAATAAAATGTAACGACGCGTCTTGAATAGTAAATGTAGAGTATTTTCTTATTGTTGTTGAGTTTTATTATTCATTCAAATAATGAAGTGTGTTAAATTGCATCTACCCCCTTTTAATCCCAAGTTACTTTTTTGTTAAATAACTGGAGTCGTTTAAAACTAAACTTTTTGATTAGGCGGGTTATATGTTCTGGTTCATATCTGGAACAACAACCAAAAAAACAAAAAAAAAATAACTAAAAAGCAAAAAAATCAGTTACATTTAATTTCATCATCAGTTTGTACTTTTTTTTTATATTATTTTAAATCGCTCAATCTTATATATATAAGGAATATAGTTTCACAAGAGTTTCATAATTTTTTGTTTTTTTTGTTTTCATAATTGACCATATAATTCCTTTCAAATTCTCCTATTATAATATTGATTCTTTCCAACTAGTAGATGGCAATATAGTATATCAACATTATCATCACCATCATCATTTATTCAAGGACTTTCAACTACAAATCCAATTTCTCAACTACTCGTTTTCCTATAAGTGAATATTGTATTAGTGAGTCCCCTACTAGCAAGAACAATTATTCCCAAATCATATAATCTCAATAAGAAAAACAAAAAGACCTAGTAGTATTCACGCCTTGTCTTTCATTAGTTAATATTTCCTTTCATCAATTAAATTACACGCACACCACCAGCATATCCGAGGCAAGTGACCCAAAGCCATCAATTTTATCCTCGCGTCCTTTTTCATTTTATTTTGTGCGCGCTACACACTACTTCCACCACACGCACTTCCACCAGCAATTACGTAAAGGGAAGGAAAGAAAAAAAAAATTATCAACAGAAAACTTCTAAAAAAAGCCTACCAATTATCCCACTGATAACAAGTTTCATTTGAGATTTTTGTTCAGTTATATTTTACCATCCCTTTCTTTAATTAAGACATTACCTACATTATCCTTGACAACTTATACACACATTTATAGACCATAAATTTTGCATTATGATTAACAAAAACTTTAATTTGCTGCTTAAATTAAGCAAAACCGATTTCCCACCACCAGGGGTTGGGTTCGGAAACAATTCAAGACCATTCACACCCGTGGATCAAACCATGAAGACACCCCTTGATGCCCCTCAACAGTTCTTTCCTATAGTTCCACAACAACAACAACAAATGAGTGGTCTGGAATTTTCGCTTAATCCGGCTGGGAACTCAATATACCAGAATCCAAGAGACAATGAGTCAGACGATATTCTTACCGATATAGATGAACCAAATGGATTCTACAAGAAGAATTTTACTTTATTTTTTACTAGTCATTTTGATCAAGTGTTATTGACTATATATTCCAATGTTTTATCACTGCCGACTACAACACCGTTTCTGGGTACTATTCCTCCAAGTGGATTGGTGAGTCGAGTTGCAAATGAAACCATTAAAGAATTGATAAAAAATACTGCATCCAACAATGCCCCACAATACGATCAGTTCAATATCATAAACAGAGATTGTCTCAAGAGTCATGAGTACCAGCCAATCATTTTGCAATTGATAAGAAAAAGATTATTAGAATTGTGTCATAGTAGGTCCAATTCAAACAATAAGCTTCCAGAATCAACATCAATTCAAGTAAGTGGCACATCAACCAGAAGTTCAGTGTCAAACTTGTCCCTTAATGAAGCCAACTTACAAAACTACAATGCATCTAATTCCAGTGCTGTCAATTTGGCAAGATCGAGGTCGTCTTCAATTAACTTGAGAAAACAATCTTTGACTAGAAACAATTCAAATAATTGGTTGCATGTTGGTAATATAAGTAACTTGCGACCAGTAGGAAATCCAGATTTCAATATCAGTACGGATTCTTTGCAATCCATGCAAGACCATGTTCCTCAATCAATGATCAACAGAACAAGCTACAACAACAACTTTAACAATTCCAACACATCCAATGTGGGACAGTTGAATTCCATGATGATGGATTATCATATCACTCCACCCACTTCACACAAAGGATCTGTTTCATCTGCTATTACCCCACCATTTAGTGTTGTTCAAAATTCAATTCCAGCTTCATATGAATCCGAAGAGTTTTATTTTTTACAAAGATCAAGGTCTTCGTCCAGAGGCAATAATTTTCCACATGCCCTTAATATCAATACCGATATGTCCAATCTTCAATCAATGAATTCGATGCAAGGGTTTTCTAATGGTAATCCAAGAAGTGCCGGAGGAATTGCTTTGGATTCTCCATTTTTATCTGCCACCACTCCAGGTGATGAATATTTCCCAGGATTCCCACTTCCCAACAACAATAACAACAGCAATACTAACCAAAGCAATGGGGCAGCCACTCCTTCCACGCCAACTGGTATGCAAAATAACTTTGATCAAGCGTTTTCAGCACCACCATCATCTGGTGATTCATCTAAGATCAATATACCTAATCAATACACTTTGAGTGAGAAAAAGAGAGATTCATTGAAAATGAAACGTGGTATACATTAGGCCGCAAAAAAAAGAACCAAAAATAAAAAGATAATTCAGAATACCCCCTCCCCCCCCCCATTTCTGATTTCAACCACATACACTTTGTGACGATTCTTCAGAAAACCGAAAATACCGCCTAAATTAGATGCAAAATTTCAAAACGTGCTTGGAACCATCACAAAAATAACAAAAAAGAGTATGTTTGACTGTGTTCCATGACTAAAAAAAAAAAAAAATAAAATAAAAATAAGAAAAAAACTGGGAGAGTATTGATTCATTTCCAACCAATTGTAATTGCATTTGAAAGGAACTTAAGGTGAATTGAATTGAACAGAGTTCAATTCCTTCATCGTATGTGTATTGAATGACCATCTTACTTCATACTTGATTTTATATCACTTTATTTTTTTTTACCATTTGTATATAGTGAATAGATAGTCAAAAAGAAAAGAGAATACACATAACCATTGATACCCGATGTCATAAGATACTTCTACAAAAGCTAATATTATCCCGTCGGAGGTTCCATGAACTCATGATTAACCATTAACAACAGTTGTCCGCGATGATGATTATGATGATCGCTTATTTTCCTCAATTGGGGGAAAGCATTCCATACATCCGAAGTAATTATACTGCTTACATAAGCGGCGAGTTGAAAACAAGAAATTATAGAAGTCAAGAAGACAAAAAAGAAATTAAAAAGGAAGAGAAAGAGAAAGTAGAATACGGTAATTGAAGGGACATAGGACGTTCATATACTTTACAATGAATTATAATATAATAATGTAACAGAAGAAATGGTTTGTCATTGTTAAAGATAAAAAAAAAAGAATGTACAGTAGTTATATTTCTTCGTTTTATTTTTATTTTGGTCGGGCTCATGAAATTCTTGACTCTACCCAGACAAACTTGAACTCTACGAAGGATGAACATCTTTTCTAACAGACCTATCTCTTTGATCTCTGTAGTTATCAAACAATAGTAGTAGAGTAAACTTTATTATAATGATTAATAGAAACATAGTTAACTCTCAACAAAAAATGGTTGAGGCTGTGCTATTATTTTTATTTATTTATTTATTAATTTATTTATTCATAAACCCATTCGGGATTATTATTGCTCCAAAAACGGATTTAAATAAAGGTTTGTATATGTAATTTAGAGGGGGAGGACCTAAACACAAAGTTAAACTCATCTGAGTCATGAAGTGGCTGTAGGGTGGGAAACCCATTCAAATACAAAAAAAACGTACACAACACAACCAAAGAACAAACAATCAGCATACAATGTGATTACATATTTTGGTAAATTTGAAAAATTGTTTAAAATGAAAAAAAAATGACTTATGCATAAATACACTTTCCTTTTTTTAGGTTTGTTTGCTTTACTTATTATCAAGTGTGTAATGAATGTACCTTTTTAAAGAATGACGGTTATTAATGGCTAACACATTTGAAGGGGCTTCGCTTTTAATTGACTTTAACGGTTATTAACTGGGCTTTTTTTTTCTTACTTCTTCTTAATTTAATCAGATTTACGGTAGATGTACTTCCTTTTCTTTCTTAGTTAGATCCGATCAAAACGAAAACTAAACCTCATGGTGACGAGTCAAATTCTTGCATTTCATGTAGTGATAACAATTGAGTCAATTGAGTGGTCAATTGATGGAATTGACACAATTGAAGAGGTTGAAAAGGTATGCCCCTCATTATATTATCAGTTCCCTGCTGTTTACGGTCCTCTGTTGATGATATAACGAGGGGGTGTGTGTCGTTGGAGAACGTTGGTGCAATGACACAGGAACATATATATATTGTCACACCTTTCTTGATTCACGTGCGGCGAGGGTAACACAAAAAGTGTTAAAGATAAGATTTTTGGTTACTGGATATTCCTTTGTTACACAAACAGTAAAACAATAGACAATGAAGTAAAGAAGACAATATATCAACACAAGTCATTCAAATTATTCAAAACCTCAAAAATAAAATTAAAAAAAAAAAAATTATCTTAGTTGCATTGATATTCATTCCTCATATGTTTCCACATACACACACACTTACACATTCACAATGGTTAATTGTTAATTACGAATCAAATATAAATATACCTTCAATTCCCTTCAATCCATGTTCCCAATCTCAAAAATTAAAATTCCTTTTCGTGGGTTCTTTTATTTTATTTTTTGTCTCTATCATTTCTCTACCCACTTCAAATGAGTTTCACATATAATCCACATATAAACACTAGTATACCTAAATCACCAACTGTTGCTTTATCTGATGAGTTTTCTTCTATTCTTGCTTCTACTAATAACTTTGACTTCACAAGTTATACTTGTTCCTTTATTACAACCTATGATAATGGTCTATCAAGTGATTGGGATAATTTCCTTGGTTTCACTAGGGAAACTAAATGTTCTCCTAATTCAATTGATGTAATTGCCCATTTAAAGCTTTTAAGAGCTATAGCAGCTATGAAAAAGAAAGTACTATTATCTTGTCCCAACATTGATTCAGCTAAATTTTGGAAAGCTTTTGTTAGTAATGCCGTTAGACGATTTTTAGTTTTTGTTACTGCTATGAAAAAGACTATTCCAGTTCAAGGAACTAATGGAACAAATGAACTGATGCTTTATTCTGCTAGTACAGATAAGAACCAAGAATTTATTTCCATGATGGATGAATTATTACCTCCATTGGATGTTATTATGGTTTGGCATTCTTTTTTATCAGCAAACACTAAAGATGCTTATGATTCTTTGGTAAGAACTAGGATGTTACAGTTTGCTAATTACCCATTGCCATTACATAACATTGTTCAGTTTATTGATGATAGAACATTTGATTACAAAGTTTCCAAAGAATTTAAGAAAAATTACTTGGATTTGATTAAAAAATTCACCAATCAACCATTTGCTTTAATTTATGAAATTAGTGAAATTAAAGTTTACCCAATGAATGTTGACATCTATTGTCCAAATTGTAATGATAAACTTGCTGAATCAGTACCATTTTCTAATGGTGAAAGTACTGGATTTGTTGATGCAAATTTCCATACAAGCAATATGAATTTTTTTGCCAAAATTTCTGAATGTCATTGTACTTGTTTTGAAATAATTACCCATGATGAATTGAGAAAATTACAATTATTTTCTGATGTCAAAAGAACTGGTCTTTTACATGGTTTGTTTAGACATTTTTCCCAAGTTGTTAATCCACCAGATCAAAGAAACAGAAACCCAACTACTTTGAGTATTGAGCTTGCATTAAAATTGGAGTCTAGTTGGGAAAGTTTCCATTTTGAAAACTTGAGAGGTATGATTAAATCATTGGTTAGTCAATTGGGTAACCCTGAATCCAGTAAATTGCTAATGGGATATCTTCAATTTAACCCAATTGGTATGACTATTTCCGGTGAAGTTGAATTGGGATTTGATTTGGTGCAAAGTGTTTTGAAACAAGAAAGATTTATCACCAGAATGAACAATATGAATTGGTTGCAATCGCCACATATTAATCAATTTTTAACTGAATCTTGTTCAAGATATTCCAAGTTTTTCACCTTGTTAACAGAGCCAACTTTGAAAGACCAGACTTTGATTCCTACCTTGGATATTGAATTGATTTGGCAAACTCATAAATTGGCATTACAGGGCTATATTTCCGATAACTTGAATTCCCTTTGCCATTGCTTAATTGAAGAAGGTAAACATGAAGGAAAATTGGATAATAGTTTTAAAGATACAATTGATTTGTACCAACAAAGATTCGGTGAATCTTATAACATTTGCTATTGTCAACATTGTATTTCTTTAAATTTTCAGGTTCCAGAAATCGTGGTTTCTGACTCACCGGTTGAAGTGAAATCATTATTTGGAAACCATCCAGCTTCTTATTTCTCCACTACTCCAGCTTCATCTTCATCCGGAGTTTCATCCCCAAAAAGGAGAAAATTACATGGTTCTAGTTCAGGTCTTTTTTTAGACACGCTGATGAATAATGCTTTTTCATCAATTGCGCCAATGACTCCAATTGATGAAGCTTTAGAAGATTTCATGAGTTGTTATTCCGGGGTCAATTTAGATAATTGTTCCTCGTGCATTACTAGTAATTTTGGATCACCAACCATTCCAATACGTTCAATTCCTAGTTTTTTAAATATTAGTCGTACTGTTTCTAGTTCAGATATGACAATTGTTGATTCATTGTTTAGTTTGACTAGACTTTCATCTTCGTCCAGTAATGACATTCAATTTTAATGATGTATTTTATTTATTTAGTTTAGAGTTTTTATGTTTGCATTTTCTTATCCCTTTTTTGGTTCTAATTAATTATTTAATTTAATGACATTCGTTTCTTGTTTAGTTACGGGCAGTTTATTTTTTTTATTTTTGACTTTAGTTCTTCGTTGGTTGTTTTGTTTTTGCTTGTGTGACTTTATGTATTATTAGGTTTATAGACAATATCACACTCATACTTCTTTCCTGATAAAGAATTCATGTAAAGTGATAGGGGGGTTGCAAATTGAATATACATTGTCATAATTTACCATTGCGTGATACTGATTACTCATCATTGAAGATGAACTTCCTCTAAATAACGTGATGTATTAATCCTCATTAGTGGATTAGTAATCAAATCGAAATTACAAGGAGGAGGTGGTAATAAATATAAACGACAAAACGAGAGATTGTAAACGAATGTGATACATGCTTGATACTCGTCTTGTCAAATAATTTATGATACATAATACAAACGCGTACAAGCCAAACCGTAGAAAGTGAAACAAAAAAAAAATAAAAATAATATGACAGATCTGCATCTCAATCAATCAATCAATCAACTGTAATACATATATAAACCAATAGAAAAGTCCTTAAATTCTAAAAGTATTTTGATTCTAATTATAATTTTGGTCTAAGCAATGATATGAGTTTGAATTTTTTGAAAAGGTATTTATCTAGACTGACTAGAAATTTTCAACACGTTTTTGAAGATCAACATGGCCTACTATCAATTCGAAACCCAGAAATAGATGTACCTATTACAACAATAGATGACAACCTTGATGAAAGAAACATTAATGGACCACAACTGGATCAAGAAATTGTTAATCGACTAATTCAACTGATGGTTATATCTAAAAATGAAGAAACAAGACCAATGTTAAAAAATGAACAATTAATGAATATTTATAAACATTGGAATCTTTATCATAAAAATGATTTACCATTTATTAATCCTACAAAGTATACTCCATTTGAATTTCAATCAATTGAAAATGATGATATTTCATATATTAATAATCCAAGATTATCAGTAACGAAATTATTAATTTCAGGATGGTGTGAATTAAGAGAATTATATAGAGTTTTTGCTGGATCAGTAAGAACTCCTCCAACTAAAGCTATGAGTGCAGGAACTAAATTGCATTTAAAATTAGAACAAGCACTTCATGGTGTTATTGATTTAGAAGATATTGAAAATTTCATTAGATCCAATACTGAAGAAATTATGGAAATGTATGATTTGGTTGATAATGATGGAATATTTGATATGAATCCTGATGATTCAATTGCAATTGATTGGTCTGAAACTATTATTGAAAGATTATATTCATTAATAGTTTGTTCTGAATCTAGAGAAGTAATTTTACATGGATATTTAAATTTACAAAAAGAATCATTTGTTGAAAATGAACAAGAAATAAAAAATCCATCAAGTGTTTTAGTCAGTGGTATTGTTGATCAGATTCAATTTGAAAATCCTGAAAATAGTGATGATTTTGCACTTTTTGATGAAGTTCAAAAATATCTTGATGTTGAATATGAGCAAGTTGATGAAACTCCATTAGTTGATTTATCAAGATTTTTCGATGATGTTAAAAATATAATACAATGCTATCCAGAATTTCAATTAAAATTCACTGATTTGAAAACAAGAATGGTTTATCAAATACCACTGCAAAAGTCTGTTCTTGATAGTGCTAAATTTCAAACTTTTTATTATAGATATTTTTTTGAATTACTTAGCAAAGATGCTAATTTTGCATATCGATGTTTATTAGAAAATGCCAAAAGAAGAGGGCTTGACGTCGATAAACCATTGAGTGTTCTAACAACGTTTAGAATTCTCAGAAGACATTATCATTTATTTTACAATGATTTTTTAAAATTGGCAGATGGCAAGCCAATTGGATTTGCTCCATTTGACCTGGAAAGGATAGACTCAGATTATGAGTTTGGCAAATTATTTGTATTAGGTAAAGATTTTGCTCAACATCAGGAACAAGCGTCTCAACATTTGAAGTTTATTGAAAGCTTGGGTGGTTATGATTCATTAGAGTATGATAAGTTATTATTACCATTGTTGAAAACATGGAAAACTCCACCAACATTGAGATACTTGGCAGCAAGATCTGCACAGTTTTATGAAATATTTGGTAGCAGATTGGGTGATACAACAACAGTTGAATATAGAAACACGTTTACCGGAAAGATCATAGATACAAAGGTGTACAATTATAATAATGGTGAATTGGAAACAGAAACAATACATGCCAGTGATTTCTGGAATGGGAAATTGGATCCAGAACCAACCAACGATTTTCTGAGATGTCAATATTGTGAATTTAAATCGAAATGTGCAATTCCTAAAATTGGTAAAATATCCGACTCACACGCGTCGATTGGTCCAGAGGTTAGAAAATTTTTAAATGATGTAAAACATCTTCAAAAGGATTGTTAAAACGTAGAAATAATTGGTCTTAACCCTTCTGCAAGATGTTTCAATTGATATTTGGGATTCGTTTACCGAGTACATCTAAATGATGGCATGCAACCGGAGATAAAGTCCCAGTAATAGATTCTACAAAAGTTAACTAAAGAGATTAACTCTTTATGTCAAAAAGAAAAGATGATATATAGTAGTATGTATATTATCTATTGGTTGATAATTCTCTAAGAATAAGAAAAAGAGAGATGAGTGAAATAAAAAAAAAAAAAAGTAAAATAATCAGAAGTGAAAAAAAAAAAAATTTTTTTCTTTCCTTTTATGCTCTGTCTCATCTGCACTCCAGATCTGTGAGTGTGTGTATAGAGTAAGGCTGGAATGCGGCACGATTTCCATAAATGGAATTGGCAAAAAAAAACTTTTGCTTTTAAAGCCCTAATATAAAAAAATATTGAATAATTGTAATCCAGGGATCTTTTTGACACGATAATCATAATGATAATGAACTGATTTAAGAGATTATACCAACTTATTGAATCATTATGAATATGTATATCCGATTTAGATTATTTCTTTTAGGTAGCATTAAATGTACATAGTCTTGTGGTGTGCATTTCGAATTATTTATTAGCAAAATTTTACAAATTTACATCAATAAATTATTTATTTCTATGATTATTTCAATTTATAAATTATCACCAACAAATCCAGCCCAACGAATTTAATTATGTTCTTAAATCCCATCAATCATCTATAATATTCATAATATTAACTAATCAGACTCAACAACAAGTACAAGAAAATTAATTAAAACGGTTTGGTTTTTTTTTCTAGTGTGTGTGTGTGTGTGTGTGGTTAGTCTTTATTCCTTTGTTCCATGAAGTTAATAAAAACGAGCCCCACAAATCGGGCCCCACCCCCACCCCCACAAAATGTCAGATGTTTTTCATTCATTCATTGATTGATTCCATAGTAAGAATGAAGAAGAAACGTTCGATACTTGTTTCATTTTTAGGTATATTTACATCTAATTATTTCTTTTTTTTAGTTCCCACGTATTTCTTAGAGTAACCAATAAGAGAATTAATACAGTAAACACCGGGGAAAGGAATGAAAAGTATCAAAATATTTTACTAAAGATATTTATATGCCAAAATTATTTGAAAAGTAAAAAGAACATAACAAAAGGTTTCGTAATTTCTGGGATTAAGGTCTGCAACTAAGTTACTTGTTTTGGCAATATTTCAGACACTTTTTTTTTCGTTTTATCGTTTTATATAGAACTCTTGTTCATGGAGCTAAGGAGGTCACGTCATAGAAAGTACCCTTGTGAATACTTAATCAAGAACTGTCCCACTATTTGGGAAACTCCAGATCTTTGATATATTTAATAGTGCACGAAATATAAAGAATGATAATTCATAGCGGTAATGCATACCAGTGCTCAATGAATAACAATCTCTCATTCTCTGTGTCCATGTCTCCTATTCTTCTAATCGTCTATGTATGTGTTTTGTGATCTGTGGGTTTATCAATAGAAGTAGATAAAAATAATACAAGACGTGATGTGCAAGAAACTCCGAAATATACCAAAAGGAACAACAACAAATAAAAGGGGGTGGTGGGTGTTTATATTTTTTTTTCTTTGTAAAGTTTAATAACCAAAAAAAAAAGTCGGTTTAGAACAAGTCGCTATATGATTCGTCTATACTTATAGTCACGGAAGTATTGTATTTTACTGTACTGTTTTACTATACCAGAACTCTGGAAACAATCAGAATATCAAGTGCGTGTAGCCATGGCTCTGAAAGGAAAATGGAAAGCGGGCATTCGGGTATAAAAATATGTATAGAACAATGCTTAAGCGTGAATAGTGAGTGTGCGAAAGTTCAAAAATGTTATTTTTCTTTTTTCTTTTACTTTCTGGCTCCGAAAATCTGGGGAAATATTTGTGAGCGAATTGACCAATCAAATTGGAGGATTTTGAATTGGATCAATGAAATTCATTTATTTTATTCTACAAGTATAATCTTGTCCATCGGAGTAATTGTTTTCTTTGTCTTTTTTTTTTCTGTCTTTTTGCTTTTCATTATATCATTTTGAGGTTACGTTTCATGAGTAATTTTATTCTCCTTTTTTTATCTTTATTTCATTTCATTTAAGGGATACGGTCGGGATAGTTGATATTTAATTAATGCTGAATTCTCTCTGAATTGTGTTTAATTATGTAGCGGAACGAATTTAAACGGACAACTCTTTAGCGTCAAAATTATATCTCTATAGCAATCGTTGCAGTGCAAAATAAAATTAAAATTAAATAAAAAAAAAAAAAAACTCCGAGGATAAAAAAAATTTTTCTTTGTTTTGTAACCGAGTTTTGAAGGTTGAACTTAATCCTTTGTGTAAAGTTCATGTATGATCATTTTGCGTATGAGGTAATCTTTAGACACAAAAGGGGAATTGTATGAAATTATGGAATTTGATTGGGCAGATTGCTATGCTGCAGTTCCCGTCGGACATTTTTCTCCATAGTGTAAATAATTATTCCACACTGAGTTACTCTCTATTTTTCTACTCAACTTGGTGTACAATTTGTAAAAATCACAAGTGCAAAATAAAAAATCATGACGGACACAAAACTTCTCCTATGAACAAAGAGAAAACCTTTACATACTGTAGGGGACACACCCACATCAATCAATAAGAAGAAAGACAAAAAAAAAAATTTTAGTATAAAATCCCAATTGATTTTCTTTCCCACAATTTTTCTGAAAAAAAAAAACATATTTAAAAGAAAAAGTTTTCTCCTTCTTTTAATTCTTCTTCTTCTTTTTTATTATTTTAATTTGAATCGTTTGAAAATATCAACCTAGTTTCCAACTATTCTCAATCACAAATATGTCTGCCTTAAGATCAATTCAACGTTCTTCCAACGTTGCCAAGTCCACTTTAAGAAACTCCGTCAGAACTTATGCCACTGCTGAACCAACTTTGAAACAAAGATTGGAAGAAATCTTGCCAGCCAAAGCTGAAGAAGTTAAACAATTGAAAAAAGACTACGGTAAAACCGTCATTGGTGAAGTCTTGTTAGAACAAGCCTATGGTGGTATGAGAGGTATCAAAGGTTTAGTCTGGGAAGGTTCTGTCTTGGACCCAATCGAAGGTATCCGTTTCAGAGGTAGAACTATTCCAGATATCCAAAAGGAATTGCCAAAAGCCCCAGGTGGTGAAGAACCATTACCAGAAGCTCTTTTCTGGTTGTTGTTGACTGGTGAAGTTCCAACTGAAGCTCAAACCAAGGCTCTTTCCGAAGAATTTGCTGCTAGATCAGCCTTGCCAAAACACGTTGAAGAACTTATTGACAGATCTCCATCCCACTTGCACCCAATGGCTCAATTCTCCATTGCCGTTACTGCTTTGGAATCTGAATCTCAATTTGCTAAAGCTTATGCTAAAGGTGTCCACAAATCCGAATACTGGAAATACACTTATGAAGATTCTATTGAATTATTGGCTAAATTGCCAACCATTGCTGCTAAGATTTACAGAAACGTTTTCCATGACGGTAAATTGCCAGCTCAAGTTGACTCTAAATTGGATTACGGTGCTAACTTGGCCAGTATGTTGGGTTTCGGTGAAAACAAGGAATTTGTTGAATTGATGAGATTGTACCTTACCATCCACTCTGATCACGAAGGTGGTAATGTTTCTGCCCACACCACCCACTTGGTTGGTTCCGCTTTGTCTTCCCCATTCTTGTCCTTGGCTGCCGGTTTGAACGGTTTGGCTGGTCCATTGCATGGTAGAGCTAACCAAGAAGTCTTGGAATGGTTGTTCAAATTGAGAGAAGAATTGAACGGTGACTACTCTAAAGAAGCCATTGAAAAATACTTGTGGGAAACCTTGAATGCTGGTAGAGTTGTTCCAGGTTACGGTCACGCTGTCTTGAGAAAGACCGATCCAAGATACACTGCTCAAAGAGAATTTGCTCTTAAACACATGCCAGATTACGAATTGTTCAAATTGGTTTCTAACATTTACGAAGTTGCTCCAGGTGTCTTGACCAAACACGGTAAGACCAAGAACCCATGGCCAAATGTCGACTCCCACTCTGGTGTCTTGTTACAATACTACGGTTTGACTGAAGAATCCTTCTACACTGTCTTGTTTGGTGTTTCCAGAGCTTTCGGTGTCTTGCCACAATTGATCTTGGACCGTGGTTTGGGTATGCCAATTGAAAGACCAAAATCTTTCTCCACCGAAAAATACATTGAATTGGTTAAAAACATCGGTAAGAACTAAAGGAAAATAATGATTTGAATTTTAATGATATTTTCTATTTCTTTATTTATTATTTATTAATGGTGTATTTATAATCTCACTGAATGATTCTTTGTCTTTATTACCTTTATTCTTTTTGATTCTCTTATTTATATTTATATATATACACAAACTTATACATAGTATATATTTCTTATTTCATGAAATAAATGAGTTTTATTTATCTGATTCTATCATAGTTGATTCTATCACAGTTGTTTTCTTAATTGAGCACATGTGAAATCGGGCACATTTTGCTCGCATCAACGGAGAGAGAGAAAACAAAATTCAAGACGAAATTAGAGTTTGGTTAGGTTCAATATTCAGCGCGTTGCAAATCTTTGATGCGCTCATGCAAAAAGCTGTACAACATGGGAAAAAAAACTCCGAAGCAATTTGTACACATAAATCAACAAATCCATCAAATGATGATACACAATTCATGAGAGAGCTGAGCCGACACAGAATTAAATATGCAGATAAGCAAAGAAAAAAAAAGTAAAGAATTGGCCAATCAAGGGATGATGATAATTTTTTTTGTATAATGATTAATTAATTACATATTAATCAGGAGATACATCATAGAATTGCAAGAACATTTGATAATAAATTGTATCCACTCCAACAGCTAAACGACAGGGTCAATTTTTCTTGTTGCTTTTTGGTTGCTTTTTGGTTGCGTTTTGTGAAGTTTTTTCTTTAAAAAAAATTGCTAATAAAATTGTCTATTACTCATTTTTATAATTGTCTAAATAGAAACATCCCATGTTCTAATAGTGGCGTCTAATCCGGAAGTTACGAAAGTACCTGATTTCTTATCTGAATCAAATTCAATCCAATCTAAACTAGAAACACCTGATGCATGTGCCAATGGAAATTTGATAACTTTGGATGGTCTTTCTACAGAATACAAAAA
Source organism: Candida tropicalis MYA-3404 (assembly GCF_000006335.3). Taxonomy (NCBI): domain Eukaryota; kingdom Fungi; phylum Ascomycota; class Pichiomycetes; order Serinales; family Debaryomycetaceae; genus Candida; species Candida tropicalis. Next base: position 1,685,351 of record NW_003020038.1, on the reverse strand, counting down.
TAATCCACTATCTAAACCACCACTGATCAAATATTTGGAATCTGGAGTCCATTTAGCATCATAGACTCTACTGGTATGGAATGCCCAACGAGTAGAAACAACACTACCATCAGAACTTTTAAATAAAGTGTACTTACCAGCTGAATCAGCAACAGCAAAATATTCTCCATCAGGTGAAACTCTAATTAATGTTGGTGGAGAACGCATTTTAGGAAATTCCTTTGAAGATTTACTGATATTTTCGCCATTAATTTCAAATTCTTCAATGGTATTGGTAGAGTTATTGGTGACCAAAACTTTCAGACCATCAGCATCAATTGGAGCAATACATGTGGCATTAAAGTTGAACTTTTCTTCTGCAATCAATTCAAGTAAATCTGAATATAATTGTAATTGAGATTCAAATAAAACAATCACACCAGCAGAAATTTTACTCAATTGTTTAGGTTGAGCAGGTAATTTAACTGATTTGGTTACTTTACCTTCTTTCCAAACTTTCAAGGTATCATCCCACCCTGTTGTGTAGGTAACATCATCAACAGTTAAAATATCAACAATATAGTTGGTATGCTCATCATCATCTTGTAATACAGGTAAAGCTTCCAACCCTTCTTTGGCAACTTGCCATTTAAAGAATTTACCATCAGATCCACCACTGAAAATAGTACCTTTGGTATGTTCAACTTTGGTTATTGGGGATTGATGTCCTTTAACAACTTGTTCCAATTCCCCACTGTGCTTGAAATAATTCAAATTCCCGTTGGATGAAAGGGAAACAATATAATCTTTAGTCAATGCTAAGCCAATTTGGTGATTGGCAACACTTGTAGTCTTACTGACTTGATAAGTTTGATCAGATTCACCACTTTCTACATCCCATTTCTTCAATGTATTATCAGCCGAAGCAGTGATAAAAGACTTGGAATCAGGTAACCAAGCGACAGCAAAAATACCACCTTCATGAGCTTTTTCAATCCCTTTAATGAATTCCCCAGTTTTTCCTTCATAAATATTAATCACTCTATCAGATCCAACAGACACAATATATTGTCCATCTGGACTGAACTTGACATCTCTAACAACATTAGTGTGTTTGCCTCTTAAACTCTTATCAAACTTAAATGGAGGACCATTGAAGAAAACCATGGCATGATCATCACCCACAGTTGCAGCACGGTATGGTCTTTGAGGTTTAATATCAACTGCATTAATAGCAGAACTATGTCCTTGGATATCACCAATGGAGTTACCGGAATCCCAAGAGAAAGCATGTCCAAATTTTTCTTTACCTTGACCAACAGCAATTATACGGGAATTATCAGCATCCCAAGCAATTGATCTAATTGGACCTGACATGACTTGAAATTCACTTTTAATAATTGGTTGCTCAAAAGTTGGTTCTGATTTAGGAGAAACATCCCAAATCTTGATCTGACCCGATTCATCACCGGAAGCAATATAAAAACCTGATGGTGAAAATTTAACTGCAGTAGTTGGGAAAATATGTTTACTGAAAACAATTGTAGGCGAAGTCGATTTATAATCGACTGGTCTCACAATAATTGATTTCCCATTGACATAGGCCAAACGTTCATGTTTAGGATCATAGGAAATATGAGTGGCTTGCCCCCTTTGAGTTGAAGGTTGTGGGACAGTAATTGAAACAGGTTTAATTGACATTTGTTGTATAAATGATTATTGACTCACCAAGACAGGATCTATTATCGTGGTCTTGTTGTTCGATTAAAGTCGAGAAAGCGTGAGATTTACCACTGTTGGAAGGTTCTTGAACAACTAACACGACCACTAGTATTTTGTGTTGAAATTAAAGAAGAAAGAGAAAAAAAAAATTTCCAATCAGTGAGCAAATGAAAATTCTACAACAACCAGTGAGAGTGAGGAGAGAGAACGAAAGAGTGAGAGAGAGAAAGACAAAAATATTTCTACACATTATTAAATAGACATCATCTTAATCCTCTTCCTTTTTTTTTAAGAAAAGTAAAGTAAACCACAGCTACTTCTTCTACAATAGCAATTTATATATTTATTCTAATTTTGGGTTTCTATTCAATTGAATAAAAAAAAGAAAAATCAAAGAAGATTTAGGCGGATATATAAACAAAAATGATTAGAATTGCTGCCCGTAATGCCAATAGATCTACTGCTATCCGTAGTATTTCTACCACCTCCATTAGGTTGAATACCACTCAAAAGGTAGTTGTTACTCCTCCACCAGTTGCCACAGAAGGTGAACTCCCACCACCTCAACCTAAAGTGACTCCACCAAAGGCCACTCCACCACCTCCACCAAAGACAAAGAGATTTTCATTGTTTGGTTTCCTTCTCAAGACCACTTTGTTGGCATCAGTCGTTTATGGAGGTACTTTATATGCTGCCACTAAAAATGATAAAGTTATGGATTTTGTCGTTGATAACCGCTTGCCATACCATGAAGAATTACTAGAACTTATTGAAACCGGTTCTATCGATGATTTACAACAAGGTTTGGATCAATTGAAAAGCAAGTTTGGCAGTGTCAAGTTACCATCAAAGGAAGAAATTGATGAACTTGCCCAGAAATTGGAACACAAAGGTGAAGACATCATTAAGGAAACTAAGAAGAAATTCACTGCTACTAGAACTGGTACCGATTTGACTCCAAGTGAACAATTACAAAAAGGTGTTGAAATCGAAAGTGTTAAAAAAGATGTCCCACATTTACCATTGATTGAATTGAATTCCGAACTTGGATCATCTGTTGATGAAACCGTCAAGCAAACTATTGCTTCTTTCAACAACTTTATTCAAACTATCGATGCCAGTACTCTTGCTTCTAAGAACGATAAACTCATTGCATCTATCAACTTCAGTATTAGCCAATTAGCTTCTAAATTGAATGGATTAACTAAATCTTTTGATGAAGAATTACAAAAGAAATTGAAGGTCTCTCAAACCGAATTGTTTTCTTCATTTACCAAGAAAGAATTAGAATTGACTGAAAATTTGTTGCACCAATTCACCACTGAAAAGCAACAATTGGAAGCTAAATTGAATGAAAAATTAAACCAAGAAATCCAAGCATCTAGAACTGCCATTTCACAAGCTGCTACCAATGCTGTGTCAATGGTTAGAATCGAACAGACCAAAAATTTTGAAAAATTAGTTACTGAAAAATTAAATGAAGAAAGAAATGGGAGATTAGCCAACTTGGATAAATTGAATGATCGTCTTACTGAATTGGAAAAGTTTGCTGAAGGTTTCGAAACTCAAATTGTTTCCAACCACAAGAAAGCATTGATTCAACAAGCTGTTTCCAAACTCAAGTCTTTGTTGTTGGCTCCTGCTGCAAATGAAAAGCCAAAATCAATTAAACCATACGTTGATGAATTGAGTAAAATTGCTGCAGATGATGAAGTCTTGAAATTAGCCTTAAAAGATTTGACCCCATTGCTTTCGAACGAATCCACCCATTCTATTTTGACCAACGCTCAATTATTGTCACGTTGGGAACAATTGGCTCCTGAATTGAGATCTGCTTCTTTGTTACCACCAAACGCTGGTTTATTAGGACACTTGGCATCTATTGTTTTCTCTAAACTTTTGTTACCAGTTAAAGGTGTTAAACAAGACGGTAAAGATATTGAGTCTGTTATTGGAAGAGTTGAATCAAGCTTGGCTAGAGGTGAATTAGACGTTGCTGTTGAAGAAGCTGCCAACTTGAAAGGTTGGAGTAGGAAATTGGCCAATGATTGGGTTGTTGAAGGAAGAAAGAGACTTGAAGTTGAATTTTTACTTGGTTTGATTGAAAGTGAATCCAAGATTATTTGATCAATTTGGATTGTGAATTCTCATTAGTTGTTTGTACTCCTTTTTTTTTTATTATTATAATTATTATTACTATTGTTTGTATAGTTACCTATTCATCTTGAATGTATATTCTCAAATACTTTTGACTGAATTACATCCTACATTTCTATATAGAATCGATTAAAAGGTTTCCCAAGTTTAAAAATATGTCAAACTTGGGTAGTAGATTTCAATTCATGCATCTTCCTCGGATTTTAAATGCCAAATGCGAAGACAAAAGAAAAAAAAAAAGAAAATATGAAAAATTAGAAAATCTTTATCTCATCCCGCTTTACTACCTAACATCATAAACCATGCCAGAAGCAATAACTTATTTAACAGAAACCAAACTATGCCAAAAATGTAAAACTCAAAATGCAGTTGTTCATGCAAGAGTTGAAGATTTTTGTAAAGATTGTTATATTTTTTTCATTAGAGGCAAACTTAGAAAACAAATTAATGAAGAAAGATATAAAGTTAAATTTGGTAAATCTTTAGAATTATATGGCACTCAAAAAGTACTTCTAGCCTTATCTGGAGGTGAATCATCTATAGTATTATTAGATATTATTGGTGCATTATTAGAAGGACAAAATAAACAACATAAAGGAAAACAAGGGTTTGATCTTGTTGTGGTTAATTTAGATGAAAGTGAAATGGATTCATTAAATAAAAAGATTCAAGATACTATTCCTAAACTTTTACAAAAATTTAGCCCAGTTAATATAACTTTGAAGATTTTATCTTTGAATTCTTATATTGATGAATCTACGTTACATAAAATATCCCTAACTCCAAGTTTTACTGCATCTATCAAATCCATTGATCCAAAGAATGTGACACTCGTTGAATTATTAAAGAAATGTCCTAATAAATCATCAGCTGAAGATTTATTAAGTATAGTTTATGAAGATTTGATTTTACGTGTTGCTGCAGAAGAAGGCTGTCAAACTATTTTGTATGGACATTGCATGACTAGATTAGCAAATGAGATCATTGCATTAACAGTTAAAGGACGTGGATCAATAATTCATAAAGCTATTACTGATCATGTGGAAACTATTGATTCAAAGGAAATTAAAGTTATGTTCCCATTAAGAGAGATTTTATATGCTGAAATTGCGGCATATATAAAATTGGCCGAATTGCAAGCATTTGTCATTGAGTCAACTATTGAAAAATCAAAAATAAATAAAAATTTGACCATTAGAGATTTAACAACAAATTATTTCAGACAATTGGATGCCACTGGATATGCATCAACAGCTTCAACCGTTGTTAAAACTGGTGAGAAATTAGGTGCTCCAAAGGGTGAATTATTGTGTCATTGTCAAGTTTGTGGAGCTGATATTCACCAAGATCCAAGTACTTGGTTAAGAACCATTACTGTTAATGAATCTGCTCCTATTACAACTGAAGAAGAAAAAGAATATCTTGAAATGTACAAAGCTAGTTTGCACAATGCAGCTGTTCCTATTGAAAATGACAATGGTACACCACTTAATATTTGTTTTGGATGTATTATCACTTTAGGAGGAGTTAAACAGGATTCTGGATTTGTCTGGTCGATTGAAGGTAAATCTAATTTGGATTATCTCTACGTAAATGAGTCAGAAGAGAAGCAAAAGATATTAGATGAGTTTGTATTAACTGATGATGAAGATTAGTTCTGTTGTGATTAAATAGTCCATCAACGCATCAAGAGTAATAGACATGTAATTTTTTTTCTCTCTCTTCTATTTTCTTTCTTTCTTTCTTTTGTTTTTGTTTTGAAGGAATTCCTTTTGAAACAACCATTGTATCACATACAACATCACGACTCATGTATACCCCTAACCTTTTCTCAAATGATCTATATAAGTTATGGAATGATCCTGCTAACACCCAAGATTCTAACAACAAAATAGATAAAGATATCAAGAATAAATTATATGCTCCTCCATTATCAGCATATTCTACTGATTTCCCTGGAGCTAGTCTATATCATTTGCAATATACCATCAATTCAACATCCAAAAACTCACAAATATTTGAAAATACTCCATTAACCCAATCCAAGAGAGCTCAGTTGGCAAAAATTAGAAATACTGGATATACAACAATACGTCCCATTGGAATTATTCAAACATTAGAAGAAATTGAATTAGAGAAGAATTATTATAATCTGGAAGAACATTCAATAAATTCACAAGGAGGAGAAGGTGATGCTGCAACAGCTATTGAAAATTCAAATGATCCAGTAACAGGAGTAAATGGAAGTACAGTATCAATTCAACAACAAATTCAATCACAAAGTGACCAACAATCAGAAATTGATTTGGACGCACAAATTTTAAATGCTGATGATATGTATTCTGCAAGTGATGATGATGACGACGTCGATGATATTAATGAAAATTTTCTCAATGAACCCGAAGAAGATAGTCTCAGAGTAAGGGTGGGAGCCACTATGGATGATGAAGGTTTTATGGCTGCTACAGAAATTGAGTATCAAGATGATCATAGTTTAAATTCTGAAACTCATAATGTAATGTTAATGGGCAGTGGTACTAGTGGAGCTAGTACTAATACTCAATTCAACTCAAGTGCAAATACTGGACATACGGTTATTACAAATGCTACTACAACTACTGATAGTTCATTACTACGCATAGATGAACAAAATGAGAATGACTATTCTGAACAAGATATGGTTGTTGATTAATTAATTATAGTTTCTTTTTATACAGTCTACTTTAGCATCTTGCAAATGTATAGCTGGTGTCATCCATTTACCACAGGAACATCTGGAACCTCTCCAACTATAACCACCGACTTTGGAAGAACACTTCGGACATTGAAATTTACCTTCAATTTCAGATTTATCTAATTCTTCTTTCATCCAACGAACAGGTTCTTTTAAGAAATAATGAGAACAAACGTTACTGGCCTTTTCAGCAGATATAATTCTTCTAGAATTTGGAGCAGTCTTAATGAATTGTGATTGACGAGACTCTAACCCTGGAACTTCATGTTGTTCAATATGAGTGTCATTAGCTAGAGCTTGACGACATCTCTTACATCGAAGTTCAAATGAACTTGCAATTGAATTTTCTTTTGATTCATTTGATTCTGTTTTAGACATCATAAGTTCTCTCAATTGTTCACCCGATGGGTCTTGATTCAATGATATTTTCTTTAGAAGGGATTGATAATCTGTATTATTTTCATCAATTTTAAATCCCATTTCTTTATATAACTTTAATTGTTCCATAAATCCTTGATTTGGTTCAGCATCTGGGGACTTCCTTTTAACTGCATGTAAAGCTTGATCAAATGTTAAATTGTATTTTTCCATCAAATAGGCAATTATAAATGAAACTGATCTAGATACACCTTGAGAACAATGAACTAAGATATTTCCTTGATGTTTTTTATCATTAGGATCTTTAAATAACGCTGAATTAATGAATTCATAACTCTCTTTAAAGTAAGGAACCAAGTTAGTTGATTCTTCATCAGTAACTTCAATTTGCTTCCAAGTATAATCCTTCAAATATGAATCGTTCATAGGTCCAGGTACAATAGATAAAATATGAGTGATTCCATATTCAGATTTTAAATCAACTTCTTTATTGATAGGTTCTATGGACGAAAGGTGAAGACCACCTAAAATTCTGTAAATCAGCATTAGTTAATGGTTGTGTATGAGAAGATAAAGTCATCTTGCATTCAATTTTTCAGTTTTTTTTTTTTTCGGATTTGGAGCGAGGTCTTCTCGATGGTTGCCAAATTACGAATCCCACTGTAAACCAATAAAGAGACCAATCTACTTTCAACATAATTTATATATACATAAAAAAAGGAGCATTAATCATATTATTTAAAAATTATATTATACAATAAAGATAAAACTAAATATGTAAGAATGTAAAGCACTATACAGTGAAGAATTGAATAAAATACAGATCCGAGTTTCTAGATGCCTCTAACGACCCCAGAATCTCTTTAATCCTCTAATGTTTTCCTTGACAAGTTGTCTGGATGGTTTTTCGAAAATAGCATCGATTTCTTCCAAAGTCTTACCTTTAGTTTCTGGCATGAACATGACTTGGTAGAAGAAACCAAGGAATGCGATACCACCATAGAAACCAATAGTCAAACCGGTGTAAGTGAACGCAACCTTCATACGGTTGAAGTTGTAGGTGACAGTGAATGCCCACAAGTACAACAAGGCAGAACAGATGGTCATCCCTTGGGATCTGGTACCGATGGAGAAGGACTCAGACGGAACAACCCAGGTCAAGCAGGCATAGGAACCAAAGAACCCCATGTACAAGATAAGACCAGTAAGATACACACCCTCGGCGGCAGGCAAGTTGGTTTCAATGTTGATCGAGTAACCGACACCAACCAAGACCAACCCGACGAAGAAACCAACAAGATTGTAACCCCACACACGACGACCAAATCTGTCCATGTACAACACGGCCGGAATGGTACCAAGGAACAATGCACCACCACCAACAAGGGACATGAACACGGCGTTCTTGGTGGTGAAACCGATTCTGATCATCAAGGTGGACAAGTAATACATGACAGCATTGATACCGGTCAACTGACCCAAGGAGATCATCATGACACCGTAGACCAAAGCACGGCGGTTTCTTGGGACAGTGAACAACTCGCTCCACACACCAAATCTGCTCTTGGTGAGACGCAACTCACGCTCGGCTTCAGCGGCCTGGATCATTTGCACAAACTCGATCTTGCTGTATTTGTCGTCCACGTTTCTCAATCTGGCAAACACGTTGAATGCTTCACCAATCTTACCTTTGAAGGCCAAGTAACGGGGTGACTCAGGCAAGAACAAAAGACCGATAAGCAAAAGAGTGGAGAAGACCAACGAGGAACCAAGCATGTAACGCCAGCCAGCATGGACCTCGAAGAAGATCGCAGCAACAGCATAACCCATGATTTCACCCAACGCAATGGCCATCTGGTACCCGGAGGTGATGCCCCCTCTTCTCTTACTAGGAACAGACTCAGCAATGTACACACCGACACCACCACCTTCGACACCGACACCCACACCCAAAAGGAAACGACCGGCGTACATCACGTCTCTGGATCTGGTGTTGTCGTAGCTCCCGTCACCCAAGTGTTTAGGGATCGGAGATGCAGCACACAAGATGGCACCAATGGTGTACATGATACAGGAAGCAATAAGGGCATTCTTACGGCCAAGCTTTTGCAACGGGGTAAGGAGAATGGACCCAGCAACCGCACCCAAAGGCATCAAGGACGACACCAACGAGTTCTCGTGGCTGTTGAAATGCAAGGCTTTGTCCATCCCAATCTGGGCACCACTGATAAGCGATTGATCAAGACCGGAAAGGATACCGGCGGCAGCAGCGAAAATACCAAGAATGGTGACCATTTTGTCTGGGTTGATGTGGAGAGGGAACTCAAGTCTCTTCAAGTTGGTCATGAAAGTACCGGACTGTTTTTCAGCTTCACCCATGGCAGCGTACTTGGCAAACTCACCATCGAAATCAAAGTCTTCACCGAACTCCAACCCTTCGTCGTGTTCGTATTTTGGCTTGGTACCTTTGTCAAAGGAGTTGTTTGTTTCAGCAAACATGTCAGATGCCTTTTCAATGGAATCTGCAGACATGTTGTTGTTGTTGTTATTAGTTGATGTTGTTGTAGTAGCAGTTGTAATAGTTGAATAGATGAGGAAAAGAAAAGAAGACGTGGAATGGGTTTTTCAAACTGGAAAATGGCATCAGTATTTATACTCTTAGTTTCCAACATTGCTAATGGATCAGAGATGGAGACAAAGAAAATTTTTGCTCCGTGTTTTCTCCAGTTCTTCACACAGGTGGAATATCTAAACCTGGAATAACTAAACTAAATTCCGGAGTAATTTTGGATTATGTGTAATTTAATTTGCGGCAGTACGGAAAAATTGTGGTGAGAAAAGCAAAAAGCAAAAAGCAAAAAAAAAAAGAAAAGCATCATTTCTTTTCTGTTGATTTTAGCTGCACACGAGGCTACGAAAAGTGGAGGACGCTGGAGGGAGGCGGGAGATTCAGTTTCAGCCACGTCCCACACCCCTGGCAAGAGCACTTTCGACCAATTTTTCATAACCCGGACTCATAGAGTGATACCAACCAGTGGTGAATCAGATAAATGTGTACATACCCCATCGTAGTGCCCTTTCGGCTCGTCGTGTTTTAATCCTCCACTCCGTGAGGACTTTCTTTCTTTCATTGTTCTGTTGTTGGTTTTTCCGGTTTGTGTAACGTCCTTCTCCACATAGCTGCATTAATTTAATTCAGAGTCATTTTGGTAAAGTACGCCCATTCCTCTCTCGTGTCTACTGATAAAAATCCGTTTGTGACATTTCAATGTGTTGTGCGAGAATGCTCCTATTGGCTGGTTGCGTTATTGTGACGCTCTCGATTAGTCTATTCCTCTTGCATTGCGGAGAAACTGAGTCTTTGTGAGATGTTGGGTTATTTTAGTTGTTGAATTTGCCCACAGGCGTGGAGGAGGGGCAGATCCACTTTACAATAGAAGTATTATTTTTCTTTTCTAATGATTACCAATATTATTATTATTATTTAACAGTTATATGCTTAAGGGGTAACCAGTAGGTATTGTTAGGGGCACTGAGCCCAGTTGTTCCGATCTGACTGCAAATATTCCGAGCATCTTTGAGCATTGGAGGGAACAACCAGTCAAACGTATTTTATAATTGTTTTGCTTTCTTGTCCAACTAATTCATAGCGGAACATTGTTCAAATTTTCCGGTTATGTCCTCTCCCCAAAGGGGTGGCTTATTTGCATTGTGCAATTTAGTTAAAAAAATTGGAGAAATGTGTGTTTGTGTAGCCGCTAGGTTTCATCAGCCTGTACTCCTTCACCGTATGTCTTTCCCGGATGAACTTTGTTTTAAAGAAAATGGGGTGCTTTTTTTTTATTTATATACATAATATAGATTAAATGGAACAATACCCCAGGGTAATATAAGAAGTTACATGATTAATAAATGATTAACGAGTTGGTGAGTGGATCTCGTGCGTGCACGACGAGTCCAGACTCAAGCAATAATGTATTTTAGTGTCAATTTCGTCGTATCCCCAACCCTGTGGTTTCCTAGGTTATGATAATACAACACCTAAGTCTGGATACCTCTTGGTAGTCTTCAATTAGGTAACGGAAGGGGGAGATATAATATAACTGAACTATAATAGGGTGGTAGAGTATATATAATATATTCTAATATAGTATAAAAGATATAAAGTAGATTGATTGATTAAAGAAAAGATAGATATAAAAGTAATAACAATCTAGGTGGCATAATTTATAAAGATATTGTGTCGCGATATTATAGGTCGTGTCGAAATTCCAATATAAAGAATATTCTTTAGATACCTCAACCCCTGTTGAATAAGAATTTACAATTTTGCTGACTCCCATCAGATCTGAACTTTATCAGTTGTTTTAGAATTAATAGACCTGATGAATTATCCCTGACATGTTGTTGCTTGTTTCCATGAAAGTAGTGCACGCATGAACAAAAAATTGGACACACATTATGGGGACTCTCTTTCTCTCTCTGTCTTGCACTGGCAAACAAAAAAAAAACGACCGAAATGGAAAGAGCTGAAACCCGTGAAATTTGCATTCGGGAAACACACAACTACATCTGCAGACACCGAGATTAACCAACATGATTAACGGATTCAAAATAGATTTTGGCAAGTTCAAAGTAGACTTGAAAGTTCTAGGCGACCTAGTGATCTTGGCCAGCGCAGGGCTCTCTGTGTACTACATTGTCAACACGATTCTCAACGACTACTTGGACAGCACCGTCAAGAACAAGGAGAGTGAAAAGAAAGGCAGTGGTGTGCTAAAGAAGATCCAAGCGAGCAACCCGCACTTGAAGGAAGTGTCGTTCAACCAGTACGAGAAAGCATTGTTGAACTCGTTGGTGACTCCAGAAGAAATATCCGTCACGTTTGAGGACATTGGTGGATTGCATGACATCATAGACGAACTCAGAGAGGCGGTGATCTTGCCGTTGACAGAACCAGAAATTGTTTGCAGCACACCTGAGTCTTATCCAGTCACCAAAGGGGGTACTGGTTTTTATGGACCACCGGG
>NW_003020038.1:1630063-1671175 GCF_000006335.3 Candida tropicalis MYA-3404 | reverse complement strand
AATCCAGAAGGAGGAACAAGCCATGTTTCTGGATCGAGAGAGTTACGAGAAGTCTTAAGCAGTTGCCAAATATGGATCAATGAGAATGCCAACCACTTTTATAGTTAGTCAAAGGAACCACAGGGGGTCTGGTAAGGGAGGAATTTGTGTTGAACCAACACGTTGAGCAGAGAACGACCAAGTTGAAACAAGAAGGGTGTTTGTCGTTGAATGTGACAAATTGGGCAAATCTCGATCCGACAACAACTTGATCGATACAGCAGCTACACAGCTCGGGTATTTCCCAGTGTTCACATGGACCAACACGGTTTCCAGGTTTGTTGATTTGGGGGTCCAGGGGTTGACGGGACAAAAGTCTGGTTTGAGCGAGAGCAAGGAGACACAGATCAAGAACATGTTCCTGTTGGCAACACAAGCCATCCGCAAGATCACCAACAGTGAGTACAAGAAGTATGTCAAGAGTGTGGAGCGCCGAAACAAGAGATTGAAGGATGACGAGAAGCTTGAAATACTCCGTGAAGAGGACTTTTTACAACAGCGACCAGAATCGAAACCGGTCATTGTGTTGAACCAGTTTGCTCGCCGTGCAGATGTCCGGCTGAACGACTTTGTTTACCCGTTGTTAGCTGAGTGGGCATCGGGGTTGGTGCAGAACAACATTGCGCATGTGATCATTTTGACAGCCGACATTGGGTCTGTCCAACTTTTGAACGATGCTTTGCCCAACCAGGTGTTTAAGGATATTTCGTTGTCGGATGCATCAATGACAAGCTCGAAACAGTATGTTTGTGATGCTCTCAAGATCAAGGACACGGGTCCTTTAGATGCCTGTCTTAAGCCGCTCGGGGGCAGAATGTTGGACTTGCAGTCGTTTATCAGACGGTTGAAGTCAGGAGAGAGTCCGGAACAAGCCGTCCATGAAATGATCACACAAGCGGCTGAATTGATCACCACTTTCTTTTTAAGCAGCCACCACAAGTTTGGGGCTGGGGACAGCACATGGAACGCTGCTCAGGTGTGGTTGATCATGAAATTGTTGACCCAGTGTGAGACAATCAACTTCCTAGAGTTGGTGAAACTGCCATTGTTCAAGGCCAACAAGGAGACCATAGAGACATTGACGACATTGGAGAAGTATGATCTCATTTCACTTCAGCGTGACAAGGGGGTGTTGTCCAAGATCTCGACCGGAAGACCGTTGTTCAAGGCTGCGTTTGAGAATATCATTGGTGACAGACGTATCTGGCAGTTGTATGAGACTGATTACATCACAGCCTTGATTGGTGTTGAAGTGACCAAGATCCAGAAGATGGAGGACGAGTTGGAGAAGATTTACAAGATTGGCAAAGTAGACGGCAGAATAGAGTATTTGTCAAAGAAGATCGAAGCATCCAGTGCCAAGATCGTAGAGTATGAAAAGAAGGCGGCAGAGGTAGCGGCCGACAGCCAATCAAAGAACACATCGTTTCTTGGGATAAAGTTCTAAGACTCCGTGTGTATCTGTCTATATATATATATATATATATATATATTCAATCTAGTAACTTATTTTCGAGAATTTCGTAGACCATTCTTCTTCTGATCACTTTCATGTCGTTTTGACTGTACCCTAATGGCTTGTTCTCTGCGATATATCTAGCAGCAGTACAGGTGAACACACCACAGTCTGATCCATTCTTCTGTTGAGGGCTCTTGACGTGTGGGATTAGTTCATATGTGATTTTGTCACGGTTCAATCTGTTGGCTTCTCCGTCCATGTATATAGCTAAGTTCTGCACGGCACGGGGGTTTCCCACTGTATTCAAGGAATCATAATAGGAAATGGTTTTTTCAAGATTATCGATAACTGCTAATGCCCAATGCGTGTTGGATATATTCACGGGCACCAATACCTTGGACTTTTCAAACAAGTTGACTTTTTTCCTCCTTGCCCATCTCTGCACACCGGTGTATCCCTTACTTTCCAACGCGGTGTAGAAATGCGTTGTCCATCCAAAAATGTCTGGGTGTGCATTCATGATCAAATTGAAATAATAATCAATTACATTATCATTCAACCAGCTTGGCTCTCTTAGAGTTTGCAAGTCCAGCGTGGTGATATCAATCTGGTAATTGGAGTTGACAACTTTGGCTCTTTGTCTCCAGATACTGGTGACTTGTGACAACTGATCTGCCGCCAATGGTTTGATCAAACTAACTGACTCGAGTCGTTTCTTGGTTATCAATTCTTGCAATTTGTCATGGCTTTGTTGGTATACCGATGAAATCTTATCAATGTATAAGTTGGAGATGAAGTTGTCAACCAATGAGTACGAATGAATAGACATTGGTTTGGTAGGTACATAGTAGTCTAGAATAGATTGTTGGTATGGAGTGGTCGGTGTGTCAAGCAAGCTTGGTGAATCTTCATCCACCTCCCCAATGTACTGCGAAGATTCAGTAGGAACATATGAGTACTTTATTGGTTTCGCTATGGACAAGTCGGTACCATATTGATATGAAGTAGTTGATGATCTGGCTGTTGGTTGAACTACAGGTGCGATAACTGGTTTTGGTGACACATACCTGCCGTCACTTTCGTCAACCAAGAAGCTATTCCGACGATGTTGTCTGAGCAAGTGATAGTCATTTGCAATCTTGACGCCAATTATTTCGATATCTGAATCTGAAGTGATGTTGTTATGATTTCCTTCGTCTTCTTCATCATGTTCCGGGAGATGTATCAGAGAAGTGACAAACAATGATAGTATTAATGTTTTGATATATGCTATAACATTGTAAATGATTGATGGTTGAAGTTCATCGGGTCGTTTGATTATCTCTTTATCGTTAAATTCTAACCTTTCGTGGGATAGTAGTGGGTTATCCATTGGTGGAAATATGTTGTGAATGAAAGAAGTGAAGATGCTGGTTGTAAATTTTTTTTTAGTGGCTGGATTAACGCGCCATGTTTTTCATTAGTAGCTGAGATAATACTTTCGTGAAGTCAACTAGCATACATTCTATTAATGGCATATGTTTGTAAGACGACTGGGGTCTTTTGTTGAATTTATTGATATAGTAAACGTAGTACCATTAGATATAAAGTGTGAAATATAATTTTTGATTATGATTTGTAATTTTCATAAAATTTTTGTATGGATTCTCAATTAAAATTTTCTTTTTTTGTGAACTGTTAGGATTCTTTAGACAAAAGGGTTTACGATTATTATGATGCTAAATATAAATTAATCCAGAAGGGCACGACCATAACCACACACGTTGGTAGATTTAATTATTATTACAGTACATCTCCTCCCCCAATAAAAATAATGGTTGGTAGCTCTTATCTCTCATTTATAGTCGTATTAAAAAAGGACAACATACAGTGCATACAATTCGATATAACCAAACGTAACCTCTGTTATTTTACAACCACCAGATCTCTCAAGACGTTTATTACTAATCTGGAAACAAAGTTCATAAGAGTTTTTAACTATTTTCCCAACTCTCAATAGGAAAGGATAAAATTTTCATAAATGTATTGGCTAATTTTGTGATATTTCGATTATGATATTTGTGAACAAAAATAGAAAAATTATGAAATAAGTCAATTCCGACTAGCAGGAACACGTGACTTTAGTATGTGTTTAGATAAGAGTTCCGGGGTATGAGATTAGCTGACTTTATTGGCCGCACGCGACCGCACCCAAGTGGACGCACGTGGGAGATAATGAAGGGTTACAACAATGAACAAAGATTGGGAGAGAAAGAAAGAGAGAGAGAAAAAAAATAAATTAGATGCAACAATAAAAAGAGAAAATTAATTATTATTCAACCATCATTTCATCATCCTCTTCCTTTTGCTCCTCCTCGTGGTGATACTACAACATTATTTCCTTTTTTTTACATTCTTTCAAAGTTTAAATTTTAAATTCTAAATTCTAAAATTTTTCAATTCCTAACAATCCATTCTGAATCTTCCCTTACTTTCTTCTTTTCCTTTTCCTTTTCCTTTTTCCTTTCCCTTTTTTCTTTCTTTTCATAATGTCACAACAGCCTACTGAATCCAATCAACCCAAACAACCTGAAGAGGCTAAGGAATCAATGTTTTTTCAACAGAAAATGGACATCTTCAAAATGGACTACAATGAAGAGTGGAGTAAGAACTTTTTGGACTACTCTCATTTGAAGAAATTATTAAAAGAAGGAGTCATTAGCAATGCTTGGACTTCAAAAGATGAACAAACATTTGTCACTGCTTTGGATGAAAATCTCGAAAAAGTCTTTAACTTTGTTGAACAAAAATTCCAGGAAATCAATGAACAGCTTGATATTTTACAAAATGAAACTACCAATCCTGATGCATCCTTTAATCCTGAAGAATTTGCTAAAAAATTGGACCGTTTGTTATCTGAAGCTGAAGAATTGGAAAAATTTCAACGTCTTAATTTTACGGGATTTTTAAAGATCACAAAAAAGCATGATAGAATTCATCCTGAATATTCTGTTAAACCACTTTTAAATGTTAGATTAAAGTCCCTTCCATTCCATTCAGAAGATTTCTCTCCATTGTTATACAAGGTTGGTGCTTTGTATCAATTCTTTAGAGATAACTATCAAGTTGATGCTTCATTCAATTCCCTTTCCAAAATGTCATCTTTACAAGAAACCAACAATGAATTCCAATCTTTTAAATTTTGGATTCATCCTGATAACTTGGTTGAAGTTAAGGCCAACATCTTGCGTCATCTTCCTGTTTTAATCTACAATTCTAAAAATAATGGAGATGATGACGACGATGATGACGATGATGATGACGAAGAAGGTGGTCATAAACATATCACTGGTGATCAAACTATCAATGCCATTTATTTTGATAACGATCATCTTGATCTTTATAACAACAAACTTACCAAATTGAACAACAGTTCTACTTTGAGAATCCGCTGGGTTGGTAAGTTGGATGATAAGCCAAAAATTACTATGGAAAGAAAACTGTTTG
Source organism: Candida tropicalis MYA-3404 (assembly GCF_000006335.3). NCBI lineage: Eukaryota > Fungi > Ascomycota > Pichiomycetes > Serinales > Debaryomycetaceae > Candida > Candida tropicalis. The sequence continues at coordinate 1,666,191 of NW_003020038.1, read as the reverse complement.
ATTCCAATTCTAACTTTTTTGTTGATGAAAAAATTGAATTAAGAAAAAAATATATCAATCAATTTGTTATCCAACATGAAATTCCAAAGAAATTAATTAAATTGAACGATGAAAAAAGTGTTGAAAAATTATTGGATTTCATTAAGGAAAACCATTTGCAACCAGTTTTAAGAACTACTTATAACCGTACTGCATTCCAAATTCCTGGGGATGACAGAATCAGAATTACTATTGATTCTAATTTGACATTTATCAGAGAAGATGCATTTGATTCTCAATTGCCAATCAGAGATCCTAAACAATGGCATCGTTTAGATTTGGACAATTCCAAGACTCCACAAAATTTCTTGAGAAAAGGTGAATTTGTCAAATTCCCATTTTCCAGTATGGAAATCAAGATTAAGAAATCATCTGCTAAGAATTTTAAGAAATTGCAATGGGTTAATGAATTGATCAATTCTTCTTATTTGGTTAAAGAGATTCCAAACTTTTCAAAATTCATTCATGGTGTAGCTGCATTGTTTTTGGAAGATGAAAAATTGGACAACATTCCTATGTGGTTCAATGAGTTAGAAGGTGATATTGTTAACGATTTACCTAAATTACCACAAAAGGTTAACAGTGAAGGTATTACTGAATTGTCCAATGATGAAAACTTGTCTAAATTCAAGTCAATGATACTTAACAATAAGAAATCAAATTTCCAACCAAGATCAGCCTCATTCTCAGGGTCATTGTTGTATTCCAAAGGTGACAATCCGGCTATGGACGATGCCAAACGTTTTGAAACCATTGAAGAAGCCATTGATTCAAATAAATCAGCACCTACTCAACAAGATGATCAAGCACCACCAAGTGGGGTCACTGATGATCAATCTTCTGACTTTGATGAAGATGAAGAAGACGAAGATGAAGGTCCAAGTAGAAAATCAAACCCATTGGTTAGACTTATTAACTTTCCAAATCAATTTTCTAAATTAGCAGATGTTGATTCAGAAGATGAAGAAATTGAATTACCAGCCGGTGTTACTAAACCAGATCAATGGATCAAGAATATGGGTCCAATTAAGATTGAACCAAAAGTTTGGTTAGCTAATGAACGTACCTTTAACAGATGGTTACATGTTACCACATTGTTTTCTTCCTTAACTTTCATCATTTACTCTTCTACCAAAGATTCAAACTTTGAAATGTTGAGTACTAATTTAGCATATTTCTATTTTGCCTTGACCCTTTTCAGTGGTGTTTGGGCTTACTATATTTTCATGGAAAGAAGAAAGATCATTTTGGAAAGATCTGATAAACATTTAGATAACTCAATTGGCCCATTAATTGTTGCATTTGGTTTACTTGTTGCGTTGATTATTAATTTTGTTTTTGGATGGAAGAACTTGGATTTGAAAGCCAATGAAGAATTCTACAAAAATAACCCAATGCATAAAACTGTTCATGAGTTTGTTATTAACCTAGTTAATTAATCCTATGCATTTCCTCCAATTATTGCATCCATCCAATCTGTGTATTACCTCTATTTTGATTTTGTTTTATATATTTGAAATACAAAAAAGTCTGATTTTTTTATCAAAGATATAATCTCTGATCATTATTATGTAATCGTATACAGTTTTTGTTTCATAACACACGACTAAGTTAAGCAGCAGGTTTCAATTTTTTTTTCCAACCACCGTGTTACAAGGAGGAGGGAAAAAAAATCTCAACAAAAGTGAAAATCGATCACCAACCTGAGTTTACTCTTTCTTTAGATACCAAGGAAATATGTCATTAAATATATCATTATACACGGTTTCTGCTGTTCTAATATTAGATAATGAAGGTAGTAGATTGTTTGCCAAATATTATAAACCAACATTACCTGAAGATTCAATCAATAGTTCAATAAAATTTCCTCATCAATTTGAAACTCAACAACAACAAATTAAATTTGAAAAAAATTTATTTGATAAAATTTATAAAGTCAATCAAGATATATTATTATATGATAATCATTTAATTACTTATAAACAAATCAATGATGTTTTAATTGTATTGGTATCTCCATTAAATGAAAATGAAAGTTTGATTTATTCAACTATGAATAATTTATCTGAAGCTTTAACTATTTTATTAAATAATACAATTGATAAACAAACAATTTTAGAAAAATTCGATATGGTAAGTTTAGCAATTGACGAAACTATAGATGATGGTATAATAATAGAATATGATCCAGCTACTATTGTTAGTAGAGTTACAAATCCTCCTGTTGCTGGTTTAGAAGGTGTTAATTTGAAAAATATTGATATTAGTGAAAAAGGTTTGTTCAATGCTTTATCTTTTGCTTCTAAAAAATTGGGTGAAAGATTACAACAAGGTTTATAGGTACCGTTGTTTTTGCTGTCTCTTAATTTTGATCAATTTTATATGACCTTTTTTTTTAAAAAATGAATACTATAGTTCTTTCAATATATATAAAAAATACATTTGAAATCTAATGTTTGATTTCAGTCTTTGTTATCCTTTATACATCACGTGAGAAGTTTCAGGTGATGATGGAGATGAGACTGAAGAGAAAAAAAATTACAAAAAGTAATATAAAGTGCAAAAAAAAATTAAAGAGATGATCTTCACAAAGGAAAGACATAGTATCTACGACGATAAAGTTGTTTGAAATAATGGCGAAATTCAAAAATGATAAAGATCAAAATGGTATGCGATTACCTAGTCAATTATTAGAACAAATTAATGCCAAAGATGCCGTTGAAGAAGATGATGAAAGGTTTACTAAATTTTCAAATAATTCACGAGGTAAGAAAAGAAAATCAGATGGTAATAATCAACATCTTAGTAGAAAAGAGAAAAGAAAACAAGAAAGAGAATTAAAGAAACAAAAAAGAATACAAACTTATAACAATAATGTAGTAAATCATAAGAAACAAGAACCTGTAACTCAGAAGAATCAAAATGTGAATCAAAAGAAGAAATCAATTAAGGAAGAAGATCCATTGGAAACATTAAGAAAATTAAAAGAATCTAAGAATTTGAAATCTATATTAAAGAAAGATAAGAAATCAGAAATTCAAATGGTTAAAGAGCCCGAGGAAGAAGATCCAATGGAAGCTTTACGTGCATTGAAAGCAAAGAAAAATGGCAATTCCAAAAAATCAGAAGTAAGAATAGTTAAAGAAGATGATTTGGAAGAAGAGGAAGATGATGATGACTTATCTGATTTTGATGATTTGGAAGATATTGAAGATATAGAAGATGAAGAAGATGAAATCGATCCTATGGAGGAATTACGTAAATTAAAGGGTAATAACAAACAAACTTCAGATATCCGAATTGTCAAGGTGGATGATTTAGAAGATGATGAACTTTCAGATGATTTTGATGACTATGACGAAGTAGAAGAAGATCCTATGGAAGCTTTAAAGGCATTGAAAGCTAAAAAGAATGGCAAGGTTTCTGAATCAGAAATAAGAATTGTCAAAGAAGATGATTTGGATGATGATGAAATCTCAGATGATTTTGAAGATGATGACGAAGAAGAGGAAGATCCTATGGAAGCTTTGCGTAAATTAAAAGGCAACAAGAAATCATCAGGTGATTCAGATATTAGAATTGTCAAAGAAGATGACTTAGATGATGACGATTTGTCTGAATTTGATGATGATGATGACGATGACATGGAGTCTGAGAAAGAAGAAGAAGAAGAGGATGATGAACAAGATCCAATGGAAGCATTACGCGCATTAAAGGCTAAAAAGAATGGAGAATCAACCAAGAGTTCAGAAATTCGTATTGTGAAAGAAGATGATTTGGATGATGACGAAGTTTCCGATTTAGGTAGTGAAGATGAAGAAGAAGAAGTACAATCCTTTGATGAAGGTGAAGACGAAGATGAAGAGGAATTCTCAGAACTTGAAGAAGAGGAAGATCTATTAGCTAAATTAAAAGCTCTTAAAGACGCCAAAAAGAAGAATAAAAAAGACAAAAAATCTGAAAAAGAAATTTATCCATTAAATCCGCAATTACAATCACAATTTGAACGAGATGATGAGGATATTGAATATTATGCTAAAAAATTAGGTCTTAAAAATGGTAAGAAATCTAAACTTTCTAAAATTGACGATGACGATATCATTGGTGGTCTTTTAGATGGATTAGATTTGGATTTTGACTCGGACAGAGAACAAGTACAAGATGATGATGAAGATGATTTCAATTCTGATGAGTTTAATGAAGATTTTAGTGGGGATGACGATGATGAAGAACTTGATTCAGATGGTGAACCAAGAGTTAAGGAAAATCCATATGTTGCACCTGGAACTGAAGATGATTCTAATGATTTAGATTCAGATTCTGCTAAACCACAGAAATATATCCCACCTGCATTACGTCGTAAAATGGCATTAGAAGCAAACACTACTCCAGAAGTATCTGAAGAAACACTTCGCTTAAGAAAGTCAATTAAAGGTCCACTTAATAAATTATCTGAAGCTAATATAAACACCATTGTTAATGAATTAAACACATTATATTTATCACATCCAAGACAAACATTAAATGAAGAAATCACTAATATTATTCTTGATAGTATTATTCAACAAGGTAGATTATTAGATACTTTTGTTTATCTTCATGCAAGTGTTGTTGTTGCACTTTATAGATTACAAGGAGTTGAATTTGGTGCTCATTTCATTCAAACAGTTATTGAAAAATTTGAAACTTACAATAAAGAATCAACTAAAACTAAAGAATCTTCCAATATTATTTCATTATTGTCTTCAGTTTATTTGTTTCAGTTAATTTCATGTAAATTGTTATATGACATGATTAAAGAATTGATTAATAATCTTGATGAAAACAATGCTGATTTGTTGTTAAGATTGATTCGTAATTCTGGTAATCAAATGCGTTCTGATGATCCAAGTGCATTAAAGGAAATTGTATTATTAATCAATGATAAAGTAAATACCTTACCAAGGGATTCCATTAATACCAGAACCCAATTTCTTATTGAAACAATTTCATCATTGAAGAATAATAAACTAAAAGTTGTTAATGAAGGTAATCATCAATTATCTATAAGATTAAAGAAATTTTTGGGTAGTATTAATAATAACAAATTTGGAGATCCAATTCAAGTTTCATTAGATGATATCCATAATGTTTCAACAAGAGGTAAATGGTGGTTAGTAGGATCAGCATGGAAAGGACATAATTCTGAAGAATCTAAAAAGAAAGATGTTGATGAACTAGCAATGAATGATATTTTAGATAATGCTGAACCTAATTGGATGGAATTAGCTAAATCCCAAAGAATGAATACTGATATTCGTCGTGCTATATTTGTTTCAATAATGTCAGCAAACGATTATATTGATGCTGTTACTAAATTAGATAAATTATCATTGAAAAGAAATCAAGAACGTGAAATTCCAAAAGTTTTAATCCATTGTGCAACAATGGAACCATCATGGAATCCTTATTATGGAGTATTAGCTAATAAATTATGTGATTCTCATTCATTACGTAAAACATTTCAATTCATGTTATGGGATCTAATTAAAGAATTAGATGGTGGCAGTGCTGGTAATAGAGACAACGACGATGATGATGAAGATGATTTCATTGGATTTGATAATGATACTGGTGATGAAGAAAGTAAAATGAAGAGAATTCTAAATTTAGGAAGATTTTATGGATTTCTTTTAGCTCAGGGTACAATGCCATTACATAATCTTCGAACCATTAATTTCTTAACTGCATCAAATGATACTGTTTTATTTTTAGAAGTATTATTGGTTAGTTTTCTTGATCAAGTTGGTAAGAAATCACAAAAGAATTCAATTGGTGCTGGATTAAAGAAATCTAAAAAATCAAAAGAAATGTTTGAACAGAAATTCGATGATAAGATTTTGGTTGAACGTATTTTGAAAGCTAAAGATCAACCGACATTATTAAGAGGTTTACAATATTTCTTGCAGGAGAAAGTTAAAACTAGTGATATTACATCTGGTAAAAAGCAAAAACAAAGAGTTTCATGGGGGGTAGATGCCATGTTTGACATTATAGATGAATTTTTAAAAGAAACTGAAGATGATTACTAATCTTGGATGTTGTGTATATACATGAAATTTTAATATGATTATTATTATTACTATTTACACTTTTTCTATAATTGCAATTGATTCAACATGTTTAGTTTGGGGGAAGAAATCAAAACCCATAATATCTCTAACTTTATATTTGACATTTGAATTTTGTTGAAGTTTATCAAAAGTGGCCAAATCTCTAGCTTGGGTGAATACATTACAACTAACGTAGATGATAATTTCTGGTTCAAATTCTAATAATTGTTTCATAAAAGATTCATTTGAACCTTTTCTTGAAGGATCAATAATAACCACACTATTTTTACCCAGAATTCCAGATTTGATAAATTCTTCATTTTTAAACATACTTGAAGCATCACCTTGAATGAATTTGATTTTATCTTTATTTAAATTATTAATTTTAACATTATGATTAGCATATTTAATTGAAATATTTGAAATTTCAATACCAAATATTTTAGTATTTTCTTGAAATGAATTTGATAAAGCAATACCAAAAAACCCAACACCACAATATGTATCAATTATGTTATCAATTGGCTTACCTTTAAGATTAATATGATATGTAATATAATCTAATACATTAGGTAAGATTGAATTATTATTTTGGAAAAAACAATTTGAATCAAATTGAAACAAGAACTCATTGATTTTTTCAGTAGTTACTTTATATTGACCTTCTAATGCAACTTGAATGAATTCTCCAGTATCTTGATTAATTCTAATACTTTGTCTCAACATAACTTGAGAATATGGTCTGGATTGTCCTAAATATTCATCTCTTATTTGTGATAATTTATCATTAATTTCAGGGGTAGCTATAGGACATTGTTTCATATCGAATTTTCCTTGATGATTAACAGTTTCAAATCCAAGTTTAGTATTAATTCCATTAGATACGGTGAAATGAGGGGTTAATTTAGTTCTATATGAATATTGTAATGGGGATCCACTAACCGTTCCAAAATCATTACCTAATTGATTAAAAATTTCAGGATAAAAATATCGATAAGCCTTCATTATGATTGATTTTTTAAAATTTAATTGATCTTCGTAAGTTAACATTTGTAATTGACAACCATTACATTGATTAAAATGATTACAAACAATTAAATTGTCATTTCTTCTAGAAACTTTGGAATCAGAGTTACTAACCTCAAGTAATTCACCTTCTGCATAATATTCATGATGCATTTTGATTTTAATTTTAACTTTATCACCAACTGTAGTTTTAGGAATTAGAAAAATTGTATATTTTCCAAAAATTTCTTCTTCTGGATCAATCACATAATTCTGTGCATATGAAGATTTAGGCACGAGTGCTATTCCTTCACCTTGAGATGTGACTGATCTAATAGTAATGTTATCAAGAAGAATATCATGTTTACGTTGACGAGGTAAAAAGTTTTTAATTAATTCAAATGAATTTTTGATTTTTTCAAGTTGAATGGGTAAATTATGAATTTGAGAATATTCTTTTAGAAAATCATTTATTTCTAGAATGGTTATGGAACTTGGATGTGTAAGATCAGCTATATCATTTCTTCTTTTCGTCTTCTTAAAATGTTTTAGTAATTTAGTAATTTTTTCCTTTTTATTGTTACTATTGTTGGTGTTCGCCGATACCGATACATGTCTGGACCATGTGATAAAACGACGAGTAGTAATATTCTTGATTATATTTCTTCGTAGTAGAACAAACATCAACGTATGTAAGGCAGATGTAGGATTTAAAACGTATTGAATCAGAAATACCAAAAAAAAAACAACAAAAACAAAAAAATGTGGGGATTCAATAAAAAGAGAGAGGGGATTTGATAAGAGGGAAATGATAGCTGAGAAGAGATGAGTTTATATTTTTCAACCTTGATTTTTTTGAGCACAGGGGAACGACCTTTTTTCTTTCTTAAATTCGGATGAATTGTTCTTGCTTCGGGAAATTACTGTTGGGCTTAGCGATACCCGAACAGTCTATTATAATACTATTATTATTCGAGTGAAGATTCGATAACAAAGCGATCCCGCCTTACCGTAAAATAATTCACCACCATCATAAGTAAAAGGCTAGAATAAACGGGAGAAGGGGAGTGAAAAACCACAGAAGAGTGAAGGAACAAAGTATCGTTACTTAAATTCGTATATGCAAAGTGATTCCAATTATCCCTTCCTTCTCTTTCTCCTCCCCTCCAAAAAGAAAAGATGAAGGTGTACAGAACCATCACTGTTATATTCCACAGTCAGATTTTAAAAATGAAAAATTATTCAGAATGAAAAAAAAAGGAATACGTAACCTACGGAATGACAATTATAGTTGTTACGGCGTTTTGTCCATAATGTCAATGATAGCGACGAATTGATATCGTAAATCAGGAAAATGAAAGTGCAGTAGAAGTCTATGTATTCATTTAAACATCCACATCCATATGCACTGCATGTTGTATAGTTTGATCTGCATGTGCTTCAAATATAGAAACATAATAAAAAAGAAAAAGTAAAAGAAAACAAGGTTAATGCTTTAAAAGGGGGGATTGCTGAAATTTAAGATAGCATTCAAATTGAATGGATACTAGTGAACATGCAAGGACTAAGAGTGCATGAGCATGAGTAGGTTTAATGCAAGTATATCCCATCATAGCAAAGCAATGATAAAAAAAAAAGAGGTGATTCGTACGTCTATATGGTTAAATTTTTACCGCTGAACCGGTTGGTCATTTTCACTGATACTGTAGCGAAATTATTATTATTATGATTATTATTACTGTTAGAGATGAATGATCTTTAAAATAAGAACAAGGGATCAATCATGGGAGATATTATTTTTAATTTTATGTAAATATTTATCTGTGACGATGGAGATCTGCATCTCTTACGGTGACCAAAAGTAATACTTAAATAATATTTGATAACTTCACGTGCATGGCATCAAATAAAGATCTTTGTTTAAAAAGCAAACTAGACCAGGCTAAGCCAGTATTCTGATTTGTAGTTTATAGGCTAGATTGGTAGTTATTCACCATATTTACGAAAAGAATATCCAATAATTTATTAGAAACGAAGACTAAAAAAAAAAAATTAAAAACTAAAAATAAAAGAAGAAGTAAAAAACTATCATAATAAAGTATATAGCAATCATTCACTTCACATGTACAGATACTATAAAAACAGGGTTTTACTCTGTTTAAAAGTTTGTATTCCATGGTGGTCGATCCATTCGAGTAAGACAGCGTAAAGTGCACGGCATTTTGGAAAATCATCAAATATGATACGAAACTGACACTGACTGTGTTACATAATTTGAAATTAAAGAAAGCTTGTTTTGAACCTGAAACGGAAATCGAGCAAAGGGAGAAATGGAAAAAAAAAGATAAGAATCAGTTAGCAAGATACGATACGATTCGATTCGATTCGATTAGGGACAACGTTTACTCTTGAATTTGGGTAAGTAACCGACAATAAACTCTTGGCTCTGCAACTAAAGCTGAATTAGCCATTTCATATGTTTGCTGTATCTATATCTATATCCATCTCTACAGGACCTTGCATTTATAGGATATGCATATTATTATTAACTCCTTTAATTCTATATTTGTATTACTCAGTTTCTGTGTTTATGTATGCCTCCCACATCGTCACACAGATGAAATCTGAAATTAGAGGCTTAATCAAACAAGATCAACAAATTATAACTATAAACCATTCATACAACAATGTATATACAAAGAAATATGTCTATCACGTGTCACTGTCAATATTCGTAATTGAAATTCTTCGTCTTCATCACCAAAGCAGAAAAGAGGAGTTAACAGTAAAAGATAAAATAAAAAAAAAAAAAGAAAAAGGGATGATGACGATATTCTAGAAAGTATCGTAAATCATGCTTCCATTACACAAAATTGAAAATATAAGCTTTTTTCTTGGGTATTTACTCAGATACACCACAACACCAATAGTTGACCGCCATAATCACTGTTTAAAAAAATCAGTGACCAATCATCATCATAATCATCAGTTATCAGATATCATCAGAATGGCAATCTTTTATCATTGGCTTTTGGTTTGACTGGTCAATACTACAACTGGCAATAGACAGACACATACACGTACAGTCTAATTCTTCTCCCATCATATTAATTTATAATTTTGATGGTACATGTGTATATATTTTCCACCCCCTCCAACTGTATGTATGAAAAGCCCGCAGCTAATCTCCACAATTCAACAGAACAGTGCAAATCCTTTTCGCCAGTACTATGTAGTAATTTTTAGAATCATAACCCTGCGGCTAAATCAACAAAAACAAATAAAGCCAGAAAAAGAAATAAAGGCTTATTCTGTGTGATTTCTTATGTTCGTATTGTTTGATAGAACTATATGTGTGAACGTAGGTGTGTGGATGTGATTTGTGATTGTGAATGTAATACGTACTTTAATATACTGTACATATACATTAAAACACAATAAGAATTATGCAATCCCGTATCTCCACAACTGTTCTTATTGTTGTTCGCTTTAAGTGTAAGTGAAGGTAAAGATACTTAGTTAATTTAATCCCTGTGTGTGAATGTGTGTGAATGTGGGTGTAAATGATTTGAATGTTGTTCATGCACCAGCTTTTTGCTTTGCCTTTGCTCTGCCGGATTTCTTTTTATTTAAATTTAAATTTAATTTTTGTTATTGTGTCTGTGTTGGTTATGGGTGAGCTAATTAGTTTTATCTTTCCCACTTGTTACTTTATTTCATTATTTGTTTGTGGAAATTTTCACAATTCAACAATTCAACAATGCTGGATGTCTAGATTTACAATTATATCATGATTATATAAAAAGAGGCTGTTGGCATCATTCTTATTCTTGCACTTTCATTTTTTTTTTTTTACATCTTTCTTCATTTGTTTGTTTATATCTAGTTTCTATTTTTGTGTCATTCCAGTCCCAACTATCATGACTTCAATCATGAGTGATACTATATTAACTACAACTCATACTCAACTCAACAACAATCATCTTCATTATGATCACCATAAAAACAATTCACCATTACAAGAGTCATTCAATTTACTCAACCTTGAAAGGAAGTCGTTACCGAGTGATATCTCAACTACTACCGCCATACCTGATATTCATATTGACATTGATATCGACATTGATATAAATAACATTGAATCTCACATCAACAACTCTCATCCACCATCACAACCATCTCCTCATCATCTACCATTATCGCCAGCAATGTCTGATACTACTATTGTTATACAACAAGTCGATTCTCCCGTTGATGAAGCTAATCATTATTCCACTACTACTAATATTTATACTACAGATACAAGCACCGGTGCCGGCACCGGTGAAGGTACCTCCTCATATGAATTCATCAACATCTTACGTGATGCCAATTTATCCAATTTCCTGAGTTTTTACTACTTAACATCACAAGATACTTTAGCTATTGATATAACTAAAACTTCTCCAGCTAGTTTCTTACCTAATGAATATGAAACCATTGCTCATTTGAAACTAATTAAAGCATTTGCTGTACTTAAAAAGAAGGTCCTTAACAACTCTCAAGATTCTAATATCAATTCAAATATCCTTTGGAAATGTTATATAATTAATGCTGTTAGAAGATTCATTATATTTGTTTCTTCATTAAAGAAATTCATGGAAAGATACGAAACCAACAATGATATTGATATAAATATAAATAAGGACCCAGCATTCTTATCTGTTATGACACAAATAATCCCACCATTGGATGTTCTTTTAGTATGGCATAGTTTTTTAACAAATCCTTCAAGTTTTTACGATGTTTTTGTTAGATGTAATATGTTACAATTTGCTAATTTTGCATTCCCTTTACACAAGGTTTGTCAATATATTGATAATTTTGATTTTGAATTCAGAGTTCCTTATGAATATAAGCATAATTATTTAGAGGTTATCAAATGTTTTATACAAGATGATGATAATAGTAAAGATTTACAATATGAATTGACTAAATTTTCTATGGATGATTGTCAAGTTAATGTTTGTTGCCCTAGTTGCAATAACGTCTTATCAGATCCAATTCCTTTATCAGATGGTTCTAAAGGATTTGGTGATTATGGGTTAAGAAGTAAAAACATTAGACTTGTTCAAGATTCATCATGTTATTGTTCATGGATATTTTTAATTACCCATTCTGAATTAAGGAAATTACAATTATATTCTGATGTTAAAAAACAAGGTATCTTACAAGGAACTTTTAAAATTCCACCATCTGAAGTAATAGTTAAAGATCCGATTAAATCAGGTAAGAAATTCAAATCAATATTTGATAGAATTTGGAATGAAAATAGATTCAAGAGTCTTGATATAATTATAAATTTACTTCAAAAAGAATGTGATAAACAATCACTTCCTCATGGTAAATTACTTCAAAATTATACTAAATTTAATTTAATTAGTATGACTGTTAGCAATGGTATTGAAATTGGTGATGATTTAGTTGATTTTGTATTAAAACAAGAGCAATTTAATAATAAAATGAATAAATTAAATTGGATTCATTCACCAAATATTAATCATATCTTAAATGAAGCAAATTCAAGATATGCTAAATTTTTTACCATTTTAACTAATCCAAATTTAAATAACAATAACAAATTAAAACCTACTTTGGATATTGAACTAATGTGGAAAACCCATAATTTGAGTGGATTTGGATATTTTAAAGATTGCTTAACTTCTTCAAGTCATTATATAATTGATGATGATTCAACAATATCAAATTCGTTAATGAATTCAATTTTAAATAATAATGATTTAAATAAAACTGCTGAAATTTTCAAAAACATATATGATGAAGAATATTTAATATGTTATTGTCAATCATGTACTATTGACAGAGCTTTTAATTCAATCAATCCTGAATATCAACCACTTCCGAATCCTCATCCTCACACATATCATATTGATAATAATTCCAATTCATCCTCTTATTTGAAACCCCCACAACAGCAACAACATCAGCAACATCAACAAAGACAAATAATTCATGCAAATTCATTTGATGAAAATATGTATTCTAAAAATTCACAGTATTCATGGGATTTTAATGACTATTCAGATGATAATGATGATCAATATAGTTCAACTTCTGCTCCTGCTGGTATTTTAACTAATAATAGTTTATTAGATGAATCTGATTTAATTGATATTGGTTTAGGTGGAGATAATGAATTTCTTGATTATTTCAGTTATCCAACTACCACAAACACTAACAATACCACGACTACCAACGATACCAATATAAATAAAATAAATCTAGATTCATCACCTATTCAAGGTTCTGTATCTCCAAATCAAGACGAGTTTATTGAATTTATCCATTAATTGTATTTTATTACTATTAGTTTTTCACGTGTTCATTTCTTTTCTTTATATCATTAGACTGCTGGTTAATTCTTTTGTATGACACATTTTGATGTACATTTTATAAATAAATATTAGATATAACATAACGACGTATTATTATTATTATTATGATTACACATTCAATTATCAACTCCATTTAAGGGGACTTCTTCATCGGAATATTCTCTTAAATCTAAAGTAACAGTTTTAGAACTATTCTCACGTTGTTCACGATAAATACCAACCAAAGCATCTGATTTTTCAAATAATGAATTCTTTAAAGATATAACAATAAATTGGAAATTTGGTCCAGCATATTTTTTGATATAATTACCTATTCTACCAACATTTGCATTATCTAAAGCAGCATCAATTTCATCTAAAACAAAAAATGGTGATGGTTGATAAGAATGAATAGCAAATAATAATGCTAATGCTGCCATGGTTTTTTCACCTCCTGATAATAATTCCATATCTCTGAAACGTTTCATTGGTGGCATAGCATGATATTTAATACCAAATTCATAAGGTGTATCTTCATCTTCCAAGGTCAAATATGCTGATCCTCCTAATGGAGACATGGTTGATTTAGTCAATTCTTTATAAATTGAATCAATACATCCTGATATATGATTAAATGCTCCCATGAATTTATTATATCTATTATCTTGAACCTTTTTGAATTTCTCCAGAATTTGTCTTTCCCTTTGACGTGCAGTATTATAATCTTTGTCATAACTTCTTAATTTATTCTCAACTTCATGTAATCTTTCAACAGCTTTAGCATTCGGTGTAAGTTTTTCTAATTCACTAATGGTATCTTGTAATGAAACTTCTAATTCACCTTCTAATCTATGATTGAACGCTTCTTTATATTTCTCATCAAGTAGATCATAATCAAGTTCGATCTTATAAACTTCTTTAATTGAACTTTCTGAATCTTCACCAACTGATATGCTATCCAAATCTCCATCATTCAATGGTAAGTTGATATTTTGAATTTTACAATTTCTTAAAACATTAGCTCTTTCAGAATCAACCTTCAACAAATTCTCTTCCATTTGAGTAATTTCTTTAGTAAATGATGATAATTCCAGCTTCGTATCATTAAGATCAGTTTCAACAGATTTAGAAGTTTTTAATTTATTTTGCATTTGATTTTCAAATTGAACAATTTCACTTTTTAAAACTTCAAATTCCGCTTCAGCAATATCCAATTTATTTTCCAACACCTTCTTTTGTCTTGATAACTCGGATTCTTCTTCTTCTAAATTACCAATCATATCATTAACACCTCTTTCACGTTCTTCAGTTTCTTTACATCTAGCTCTTTCAAATTCTAATTTGTTTTCCAATACAGAAATTGCTTTAGAATATTGTGCTCTTTCTTTAGCACGGATTCTTAATGTACTACCATGCAAGTTTTCATAATCCTCGATACCATTAACAAATCCATATCTTTCACAGAATTCACCAAAGATCTCAGATTTTATATTCTTAATTTCATCATTGACTTTATCAATCTTTCCATCAACTTTCTTCGTCTCATTAACTTTATCTTGAATGGATTTTTCAAAACCTTTGAATAAACCAGTTTGAAATTCAATCTCAGTCTGTCTATCTTTGATAATTCTTTCAATGTTACTTTGCTGATTTCTCAAAACTGGCAATCTATCATCTAATGCATTTATCTCTTCAGCAATTAAATTAATCTCCAAATCCTTTGGTTTCTTTTCCTGTAGTTTAAATACTTCTTCACTCAATTCATCTTTAACTTCATTCAATCTAGCAAATTCTTGTTTATCCCAACTCAAACTTACATTTGATTTGTTTTGTTGCTGACCACCAGTCATTAGACCAGATTTATGAATCACAGATCCTTGTAAAGTAACAATTTTATTATCAAATCTTACATTCGATTGCCATTTCAATCTTCTTGCAGTATCAATAGTATCAACAACTAATGTATTTCCAATGATATAGTTCACAGCTGGTTCTAATGATTTATCTTGATAATCGACAATATCCACACCTGGCAAAGCAGACGAATGAACTGATCTTAAATAGTTCAAATTAATAGGATCGGGTTCTATTGAATCCAATGGAATGAATGTGGCAGTACCAGCTCTTCTTTCTTTCAATACTTCAATACATCTATAAGCAATAGCAGAAGTCTCAACAATAATACTATCAAAATTACCACCCAACAATGTTGCCAATGCTGGTTCGTATTTTTGTTGTGTGGGTCTCACCAATTCATAGACCAACCCCTTGATGGCACCTTGTGGGAATAATCTCTTTAAAGTTGCAACATTTTCTCTTAATTTCTTTTGCTTATTGGATTCTCTTTGTTGTGAGGATAATTCATCTAATTTAACCAAGACATCTCTCAATTTGGTATTTAATTTCAATTCCTCTTGGTTAAATCTATCCTTTTGTTTAATAAGATCATTTCTTGCATCAACTTTCTGGCTTTTTTTATCAAGAACATCCGTAATCTCTGTAATTACATCATGTAAATTGGCTTTCAAATCAGTCGAAATAATTGATTCTAATTCGGCAATTCTATTCTCAGCATTGGATCTTTGATTTTCAAGATTAGATTTTGTAGCTTTTAAACTGTCTTTGTCATTGAGCAATAAAGATACTTGCTCTTCCAATTCAGATCCTGAACCAGCTAAAAATTTAGATCTCAATTCTTCATATTCCTTTTGACCTTCTGGAGAAATACTGGTTGTAGATGCTACTGATGCACTGATTTTATTTTGGAAATCAGTAAACAATTTCTGTGCGTCTTTTAATTGTTTTTCTACCGAGTTAACTTGTTTTCTTTGTCGAATGATATCTTTACCTAAATCAGCAACCTTCTCCTTATAAGTTCTTATTTTCTTTGATACTGATCTTTTGTTGGCTTCAATAGGAATCAAATCTCTCTTAGTAGAATCAATTTTGGTCTGAGCATTTTCAACTTCCTGTTGATGTTCTTTCAAACTCAACACACTTGAAGAATAGTCAGCCATCAATGATTTATAAGTTTTTTCCTTGTTAGATAAAGATTTCTTGACCAGTTTCAATTCTTCCTCTTTGGCTTTGATCTCTTTCACAAGCTGGTTATGTTTCTTTTCATTATGGAATAGTTTGTACAAGTTGATTTTTTTGACAATATCATTTTTCAATATAATTTTTTCTTCAAATTGTTGTTGTTCAACCATTTGTTCTTTATATTGTTTTGATTCTGAATTAAGGGTTCTCTTTCTTGAAAATACAGAAATGGTAACTTCATGGGCCTTTTCTTTTTCTTCTTTTAATTTCTCATATTCTGCAATATACTCAGTAGATCCACTAATATTTTCAATCAATTTAGTTAATGCTTTAGGATTTTGTGAAGCAATAGCTTCAACATCACCTTGGAAAACCAAAAAATTTCTAGCTTTAATCAAAATATTCTCCTGTTTCAAAACCATAGTAAAATTCAATTGTGTTACAGATATATCATTAATTCTATAATCACTATTTCCTGTGGTAGTAATTGTTCTTTTCAATTTTAAGATTTCACCATCATCTTTTTCATAAGTAGCTAAAACATAAGCGCTAGTTGGATCTTGTTCCGATGTATTGATTGTTGTATTATCTTCTCCCTGTTCTTCTTCTTCATCATCATCTTTTTCACCTTCAGGAGTAGGAGTGGATTTTCTTCCTCTGTATATCAAATCTTTTAAATTGTGGGATCTTAAATGGTATGAATTAACACCTAAAACAAATGAGATTGCATCCATCATATTTGATTTTCCTGCCCCATTTGGACCAATAATGGATGTGAAATAAGATGATCCAAATCCTATAACAGACTTTCCTTTATATGACTTAAAATTATATAGTTCTAATCCAATTAATCTACCCATGATTTCGTTTGTTTGTTCAACAACACATCAAGAATAAATATTGATACTTTATTTTTATTGTCGTTTTCGTTTTTTTTTTCTTTGCAAAGACGCGTTTTACTGGGTCGTGCGAATGTGAACAGAATTCCTAGTGAGGGGGGAATAAGCAGAGGACGTGTACCTACCTACATGCCAGAAATATAAGTGCATGAATATACTTCAATGACGAAAACCCAAAAAAGAAAAGGGTAGAGTAATCAAACTTGGTACCTGTTGGGAATCTTGATTGTTTCTTGATTAGATCGTACCTAACCTGGCCAAGAAATCGCTATCTGTGTGTGTAAATAGTGGACAAACAATATCTGTCAATTAAGCGCCAGATCTTATTCAACATTATCGGTTGATATTGCTACATTTCTTAGTATGAAACACTTTTCTTTTGTCTTTCATCTACCTAATCATATATTTAACCTTTAGAACACATTGCTTTTCATACGTTGTCTCTGATTTGCTGTGTTGAAGTGAGATAAATCCGAAGTTCGTTGATGGTGGTTCACTTTTTTTTTCTTATCGCCACGGAACCACGTTCCCGTCGACGTCCCCTCATGCCCAAACTCCGTTGCGTTGTGTGGCTCCGATTTTATTAATATTAATTTTTTTGTTTGTTTGTTTGTTTGTTTCCCTGCGGGATATTCCCTTGTGGCACCTGCATTCCTTGTAACAGCATATTTAATATTGACTCATCAGTTTTGATTTATTTCTTTCAAATTATATACACATTTTGATTGAATATTCTTAGATATTATCACCTATCAATCATTATCCTTCTAACCATAGATGACATACTCAGAGAAGCAACCATTATTAGAGAAATCAAGACGTTTCAATAATACCGATCATGAGGTTTCTATTCGATCATGTCCATTCTTTGAAAGTACAATCGGTTTAATCAACACTTTAAATCCATTTTATAACTGTTTATCCCCATTAACTAAACAATTATCTGATTCTCTGTTGGAAGATAATAATGTTTCTTGTTATTATTCAGATGATGATTCAGAATTGCCTGATTTGCCTTATTGTACTGATGAATGTCCCATTTATGTACCACAATCCAAATATACTCAAAAGGATAAACTTGATGAAATACGTAAACTAATGAAGAAATATAATATTGGTACTTATATAATACCTAGTGAAGATGCTCATCAATCTGAATATACTGCTTTAGCTGATAAAAGAAGAGAATATATTTCTGGTTTCACAGGTAGTGCCGGACTTGTTGTTATTACATTGACTAATGAAATTGATTTAACTGGTGATGCAATTTTATCTACTGATGGAAGATATTTTTTACAAGCTGAAAAACAATTAGATGGAAGATATTGGAAATTATTTAAACAAGGTTCTGCTGGATATAAACCATGGAATGAATGGGCGATTGAAAGTGCAATTAATAATAAATTTAGCAATGTTATTTCAACTGATCCAAGACTTATTAATGTTGCCGTAGGTGAATATTTCCAAAATCATGCCAAAATTTCAAGAAATTTCCAATTTAAACCTTTGTTACAAGTCAACTTGGTTGATGAAGTTTGGGGAAATGAACAACCTTCAAGATCATTTGATCCAGTTTATTATTGGGATTTGAAATATAGTGGTGAACATACAAATGATAAGTTAGATAGAATTAGAAAGATTATGAAAGAAAAAGGTAGTAATTACTATTTGGTTTCTGAATTAGATAGTATTGCTTGGTTGTTTAATCTAAGATCAGATACTGATATTCCATTTACACCCGTTTTCTTTTCCTATGCTTTAATTGAATTGGACTCCGTGACATTATACATCAACAAGAGCAAAATTGAAAAAGGAGATGATAGTCTTTCTGAATATTTATCAAGTATTGACAATTTAACTATTAAAGATTATGATAAATTTTTCAATGATGTTGCTGAATTGACACCTAAATCTTGGAAGAAAATTATCTTACCTACAAGATCTTCAACTACATTTGCATTATATGATATTATCATCAAATCATTTCCTAAAGAACTTATTGTTCATGATTCAATAATTGCAAATTTGAAAATATTTAAAAACAAAACTGAATTATTTAATGCCAAAATTGCCCAATATAAAGATTCTTTAGCTTTTATTTTATTTTCATCATGGTTAGAAGATCAATTAGTTAACAAGAAAGCAAAAATTTCTGAATATGATGCTGCTTGTAAGATTTATTCAATTAGAAAGAAATTACCAAATTTTAAAGGATTATCATATGAAACAATTTCATCAACTGGTGCAAATGCAGCAATAATTCATTATGCTCCAACAAAAGAAGAAAATCTGATTATTGATCCTAAAAAAATTTATTTAATTGATTCAGGAGCTCATTATCTTGAAGGTACAACAGATATAACTCGTACTTATAAATTTGGAAATGAAGGATTACGTGATTTAGATAAATTATATTATACATTAGTTTTAAAAGGAAATTTATCAGTTGGTATGGCAAAATTCCCACCAAATAATAAAAATACAGGAACTATTTTAGATTCATTTGCAAGACAACCATTATGGAATAAAGGATTAGATTATAATCATGGTACTGGACATGGAGTCGCAAGTTTTGGTCCTGTTCATGAAGGCCCATTATTTATTCTGACAACTACTGGTGGTCCATCAAATGGTTTATTTCAACCAGGTGCTATTTTAACTGATGAACCTGGATTTTATATTGATAATGAAGTTGGATTTAGAGTTGAAAGTGAATTAGAAATTATTAAATGTCATGATTCTTTAGGTAAAACAAGACAAGGTGAAAATTTCTTGGGGTTTAATTATTTAACTAAAGTTCCATTTTGTAAAAAATTAATTGATTTAAATCAATTATCTGGTGTTGAAATTGATTGGATTAATAAATATCATGAAAGTATTAGAAATGATTTTGGTGATAAACTATTAGAATTAAATGAAAAGAAAGCTTATGATTGGTTAATTAATGAAACTCAACCTTTGTAATCATAAATGTAATAATAATATAATCTGATTAGATAAATATAAATATATATGTATATTACTTAGTTATATTTAATTGAAGTAGAATAAAGTTTTGGAAATCCTAAACTTGTAGTTTTTGATTTAGCATTAGCAGGACGTTGAAAACTTCCTGGTCTTTTTAATCTATTTCCAATTCCTCCTCCTCCTCCTGTTGCAATACCTACACCACCACCATTACTATTAGTACTATTTGATATTTGTAATGGTTGTTGTAAATTTGAAGAAAACTTATTTGATATAAATGGTGAATTTTTAGGTAATGTTAATGCAGGTTTATGTGGAATATGATTCTTATCAATTGCACTTGGTCTTCTATATTGAGGTATTCTAATTGATGCAGCTGCAGTAGCAATAGATTGTGAATTCCATGAATTATTCTGTTCTTCTTGATTTTCTTTATTAGATCCATTAACTGCAATTTTAATTTGTTCTGGATCAATCTTGGTACGTCTTCTATCACCTGCCAAAATCAAGTCTGAAATACGTTTTGTAGTGCTGGCACTAGCTGTAGTTCCATCTGTAATTGCCATTCCTGGGGTGTTTGTAATTATATCCTTCACAATCTTACTGACAGCATTAATCACACTATCATTATTGGATTTGGTGGTTTCTTTATAAACAAATCCTGTAACACTTAGAGCAGCCACGGATGAAATTAACATTGCTTGTGAATTATCAAGTAATGAAGATCCAGCAAGTAAATTGAATAAATCAGTTAATGGTTTGGTTAGTTTCTCATCCTTTGACATCTTATCAACTTCAGATTGTACATTGGTTATGTTCTTCGTGGGTAACTTTTCTTGGATTTCTTTAATATTCTTTACTATTGCAGGACTGAACCTTGAACTGTGACAATTTTTCAAAAATACATTCATAACCTCATTGAAATAGACAAATATTGCACCAACTTCATCATCTTTGATTTCCTTTACAACCGATTTGGCATACCCAATAGGATCAAACGCAGTAATAATAGTTGTTAATAGATCCACAGATTTCTTATTCTCGACTTTATTACTATCATCTCCTAATTTAGTCTCGATAAATATTTTAGTCAATTGTAATGCCTTTAACATATCTTGTCTTGCATTATCTCTATAAGAGGCAACCACATCTTCAATGGCAGTTGATTTCTTCAAAAAAGGAGTTAAAGAACCGCCTGATGCTAATTCTTCAGTCATTTGTCTAATAACTTGTAATATATTAGCATCGGATAGTTCACCACTATTGATTCTAGAAGTCAAGGAACTAATGACAGTTGTTAATTGAGAAGTTACGGCAGGATTTGACAATAATGATGGTTTTCTCTGTGCTTCTGCCGTGACTACAGAAGGTCTGGTGGCAGGTGGTCTTGGAATAGTTGCCGTAGGCTTTGGTGGTTGAGGACGTGGTGTGGTAACTACAGGAGCTGATCTTGGATAGGATTTGAATGATGGTCCAGCAGTAGGTTTTGGTGATGCAAATTTGGGTCTTCTAGGTGGTATTGGTCTAGTGGTTGTCAATGGCGGCACTTGAATAGATGGTTCAAGTTCTAAATTAGAAAGTAACTCTTGTGGATGTTCCAATGCCATTTTGAATGCATTTTGTAAGATGTCATTCATTTCCAACTGCTCTAAATCCGCAATACCACCTGCTTGAATATCAGCCGTTTTCATTGCATTTGAAATAGCAGACTGCAATCTTCCATTTTCATTAGCATCTTTATTATCATCGGTGTATGCTTCTTTTTGGAAATGTTCCAACACACCAGCATCCAATTGAGGTAAACCAGGAATAAATGGTAATGGCGGGTTGAATTTATCATCCTTCAAATGATCCTGCACTTGATGGGATATTTCAACGGCCAAATTACGAATAGCGATTTCTCTACTAGTCAATTGAGGGGCTTTCTTGGCGGCCATAACAGATTTAAATGCCTGAGTAATTGCACTTTCCATATCCTCATTTCTAGGTTGTTGTTTTTTCTTACCTTTTGGTGCTTTCAAAGCTTGTTGAAATGATTGGGCAATTAATGCATTAAGATCATCATCATTTGGTTGATCATCTTTCTTGGCAGAAGTAGATAATGATTTGAAAGCTTCCCCAATGGCATTTTCCAATGCATTGTCAGTTTCATCTGGTGGTAAAGGAAGTGATTTATCTTTTCCCAGTTGTGGTAAAACATTCTTGAAAGCATTCCCTATAGCAGCATCCAAATCAATGTCCTCGTCAATACTATCTTTTGCTGAAATTTCCTTCTGAATTGGAGTGGAGTGTGCATCTTTATCGATAAGATGCTCAAATGCAGCACCAATAGCTTTGTCTAAATCCATAGAATCTATATCTATTGTCGCCTTCTCTTTGGATTCTTGTCTCTTGGCATCATTGACAGTCGATGACGGTATTGACGTGTCATCTTTCTCACCACCTCCCAAAATGTCATTGAAAGCATCTCCTATTGCAGCATCAAGATCAATAGCATCTGTTGAACTATCCTCAACAGAAGGTTTCGATACTACACTAACAGCTTCTTTCAAAGTAGTAGATGGAACATTCTCGATGGGTTTCGGGGTCTCTTTCTCTTTATTTCCTAAGATATTATTGAACACATCACCAATTGCCTCATCAAGATCCATATCATCGTCCGACTTGTCTTCGGTTGGTACCGCAGCGGGAATTTCCGTCTTGTCCTGATCTTTAGTGGGTGCAGGCACATCATCTGTGGCTTCCTTTGCTTTATCACTAGACATTAGATCTTTGAATGCATCTCCAATTGCTTCATCTAAATCGACTTCTTGCTCATCTTGCTCATCTTCATTCTCATTTGATTTCACCAGTTGAGGTTCCTTGACTGGTCCTGTATTTTCTGGACCACCGGAGATTGCATTTTGAAATGCCTGACCAATAGCAAGATCCAAATCTTCAAGGTCCTCGTTTGATTCAGCTTCATGAGCTGTGTTATCTTTCAACTCTGGTTCTTCTTTTTCAGGTAGTTCCTTTTCAACTGGTTTTGGCTCTGACTCTTGTTCATTGGATTTCAGTTCCTCTAGTAGATTGGTTTCCTTTGGTTCTGGACCTTCTGTCGCTTTTTCATCTGTTGAATGCTCCTCTATTGTTTGTTCTTCTGTTGGCTTCTCTCTCGGTAGGTCATTTGGTTGTTCTTCATTGGTAGATTCTCTTGCGGGTAGTTCTTCCTTATCTGGTTGAGTTGATTCTGGTTCTTTTGGGGATTTTTCCGGTAGACTAGTTACATTATCAAATGCTTGACCTATTAGATCTTCCAAATCCTCATCATCCGGTTCATCATAATGACTATCTGATTTTTGTTCATTGGCGTTATCCGTTTCATCATCTTGGTGTGATTTCTCCTTTTCCTTTTCCTTTTCTTCTTCTTCTTGTTCTGCTCTTTCTAGTAGTGTCGTACTTCTGGTTTCCTGTACTGTTTCTTTATCATGTGTTGTTTCTCCAAATACTCCACTGAAAGCTTCTCCGATTGCATCCTCTAGGTGATCTACTTCATTTGCTTTGTCTTCTTGTAGTTCTTCTTCTTCTTCTTCTTCTTGTTGTTGTTGTTTACTATTTGTTCCTCCAAACACGTCGTTAAAGGCATCACCTATGACATCATCTAAATCTAGTTCAATATCCTCTTGTGGTTCTTCCTCTTTATTGGGCACTTCTTCTTCTTCTTGATGTTGTTCTATCGGTAGTTGTTCTTCTTGTTCTTTATTTTGGTCATTGTTATTATCGGTTGGATTAAAATCAAATTGGTCAAAAACATCACCAATGGCATTTTCTAAATCTAAATCTTCACCTATTGATTGATCTGGTTGTAGCAGTTCACTCATTTTAAGACCTTATCAGTCTAATAATCTTGTTGTATATGGGTATTCCAAAATCTATTAGGGCAATATCCCTTAAAAGTGTGACTTGTGTTGCTTTTTTTCTTTTTTTCTTTCTTGCGGATATTGTTTTGATTTTCTCTCTTGTGATGGAGCAGGCAACAAACAACAACAATCACAGAGACAAAATTGTTGGTCGTGCAGGAACCGCGATTTTATGGGTTTTTTAAAAGAAAAACCACAAACCATAATCAATCAATCAATAGCTCTTTTTGTAAGAATAAATAATGTATATATATATATATATAATCTGATCTATGAAAGTTAATAATCAATTCTATTTGAGTACTTTTTTTATTCGTCTGAATCTTCCAGCAATACAGAAAAGTTAACCACTAAACCTAAATTACCATGACCTACAGCATCATATCCATCTTCTTTGATAACAAAATTAACATTGTTTAAAACATCATTGGCATAACGATTAACATTGAAATCAAATCTTGGTAAACACACTGAATAATTGGAATCTGCAAGTTTAAGATAATTAGTATCAAATTGCAAAATATACTTGACTCCCTTTTTATACGTGAATGTATCACATTTGGAGAAATTATGAAAATGTTTCTTTCTTGAATTAGGATCATTTGGAACTCCATCTAATTGATCTGACAAGTTTTCAACCAATTTTTTAGCATGAGGATCCACTACTGAGTTGCCATTATCGATTGCCATATACGTGAAACTGTTCAATCCAGGACCATATAAATAAGGCTTATCAGTGTATGCATCACCCTTAATTGAATCATTGATAAACCAATTGAAGATTTTTAAACCAGTGTTTAACAAAGTGGCAGGGACATATTCTTTAATGGAATAAGTGAAATCATTGCCAAAAATTAATGATGAACCTTTGATATCTTTATTTGGAGTGAATTCAATGTACATTCGTAAATTGCTTTCTACTTTTTCCTTTTCTGGAGGAGGAAAATCTATTTTTTCACCATTTAAGAATGTTTTATCTTCTAAATTGTATAAACTGTTTGATAAATGAGGTTTAGATCCATCGAATTTTTTAATGTTGATATATAATTTGAATAAACCAATATCTGAATTGACTTCTAATGGCTGTTCGGTGTTTACGGGAACAATCTGAAATCCTTTATCATAACTGTTACTTGCTTTAATGAAGAGACGTTTAGTAATTGGCATGGTTATTTTATAGAATAAATGAAAGAACATCCAAAAGGAAAAAAAAAAAAAAAACCAAAAAAAAAGGAAAAGGAAAAAAAAGCAAGTGAAATCTGTATTTATATCTATTAAACTAAAATGATCATGAAATCAGTGGTATAGTTCTTTTTTTTTTAGTTTGCTTTATTTTATGTGATGATATGAAAAAGAAGAAGGGCATTATCGGCAATAGATTGCTAATGACCGCTCTCTCTGTTTGTCTGTTAAGCTCGGTAATGTCTCATTTTGTATTGCCACTGTGAGTGATATGGTTTTTGAACAGAAGCACACGTCCCCTCTTTTACCCGTAAATGCAAATCGAAATCCAAATTCAAATCGAAATCCAAATTCAAATCGAAATCGAAATCGAAATCGAAATCGAAATCGAAATCGAAATCAAGAAAAGAAGAACCATATGTAATTTGGATGAAGCATTGGTTAAATGCTAATCGCAGTGGAAATATCGTAAATGTAAATCCGATGTGATTATGTTCCAAGACTAAACAAGAAATTGGTGATAGTTTATATAATCCTCCCCAAAATCCGGGTGTGTCAAAAATAAGCTCGATATTAATTTACATTTCCTCGGTGGATGTGTGAATTCAGTGCAGTATATCCGGGAAGATTGTAATTTTGTAAAAATAAATAAATTAATTGCTTTCCCTTTACTTTTGCTTTTGCTTTTGCTTTTGCTTTTGCTTTTGCTTTTAAATCTATGAGTAATATCACAGATGATCCACAAAAAGGAAAAAGAAAAAGGGAAATGGGTTTGTTCACCTATTCCGGAATTCGCAAAAAAGCAATTCGGAAGTTGGATACAAAATATTTTTATTCACTTATGTTGAATAATAATTGCCACCTTATTGATCTACTATTATTACTATTGTGTATTGTACTTTAGAACATTACAGTGTGTGTGTGTGTGTGTGTATGTCATGGAAATGCATTATTCACTAAACAAGAAACGGCAGGTAAACAATTTCTTCTTCTTCTTCTTCCTTCTACCTTCTACCTTCTTTCGAGGGAGGAGGGGGGCGTGTACCTTGCACGACATTTTTTTCTGGTATTGTCAGAATGTGTAACAGACATCTTTCTCATTTTTAGTAATTCATTATGTAAATTTATATTTTACTAGGTTATTTGTAATAATGCACCAGCAGCAATTACAGCACCTCCTTTAATCATATCATTTTTAAGGAGGTGATGATCTGAGCAACATGTGTTGTTCTCATGATCTTGTCGTTGTCTCTGTCTCTGTCTCGTGGAAATGCCCACAATTTGAACGATCGCTCAATTTCCGACTTCACTTTGATTCATAGTGAAGGGTGGTAGAGAAAAACGTGAAACGTGTATTTAGAGGGTCCCTGTTGTAGACAATTCGACATGTGGCGATGAACAAGTCATAGTAAGAAACAATCGAATCGGATTGAATCGAAATGAGTTGAATTGAATCAATAGAAGAATATTAATTAGTTGTAAATTAACAATAACCACTCCAATATTCTACTGATCCTTGTGGTCCGAAAAATCTGTTGTTGTTTTAATTTCCCAAGGAGAAGTTGAAATCCCCCACCTAATTTTTCACGCACTAACAAACCGGAATAAAAGAAACGACTTCCATGCGAAAAAATAAAAAAAAAAAAAAGAAAAATGGCAACCAACAAACAAACAAAAGAAAAAGAAAAAAAAAACTATAAATTCATCAGGATTTCTCCCAACAATTGAAATTAATCTTTAAATTTTTTCTATTTTTCTTTTCCTTCTTCTTTCTGTTATCAATCAAATCAACTTCAATTGATTAATACTATATATACACAATGTCCTCAAACTCATTAGAACAATTAAAAGCTACCGGTACTACCATTGTCACCGATACTGGTGAATTCGAACAAATTGCCAAGTACAAGCCACAAGATGCCACCACCAACCCATCCTTGATCTTGGCTGCCGCTAAAAATCCAGACTACGCCAGTGTCATTGATGTTGCCATTGAATACGCCAAAGAAAAAGGTTCTACCCCAAGAGAAAAGGCTGAAGTTGCCCTCGATAGATTATTGATTGAATTCGGTAAGAGAATCTTGGACATTGTTCCAGGTAGAGTCTCAACTGAAGTTGATGCCAGATTATCCTTTGACAAAGAAGCCACCATCAAAAAGGCTTTGCAATTGATTGATTTGTACAAAGCTCAAGGTATTGACAAGAGCAGAATTTTGATCAAGATTGCTTCCACTTGGGAAGGTATCCAAGCTGCTAGAGAATTGGAATCTAAACACGGTATTCACTGTAACTTGACTTTGTTGTTCAACTTTGCTCAAGCTGTTGCTTGTGCTGAAGCTGGTGTTACTTTGATTTCCCCATTCGTTGGTAGAATCTTGGACTGGTACAAAGCTTCTACTGGTGAAACTTATACTGCTGAAACCGACCCAGGTGTCAAATCTGTTAAAGAAATTTACACTTACTACAAGAAATACGGTTACAACACCATTGTTATGGGTGCTTCTTTCAGAAACACTGGTGAAATCAAAGCCTTAGCTGGTGTTGATTTCTTGACCATTTCTCCAAAATTATTAGAAGAATTGTACAACTCTACTGATGCTGTTCCAACTGTTTTGGATGTTGAAACCGCTAAAGCTTCTGATATTGAAAAAGTCACTTTTGTTGATGATGAAGCTGCTTTCAGATTTGCATTAAATGAAGATGCCATGGCCACTGAAAAATTATCCCAAGGTATCAGACAATTTGGTAAAGACGCTGTCACTTTATTGACTGAATTGGAAAAAAGATTTTAAATGATGAATAATAATGTATAAATTGATTTGTTGCCTTCGCTTCTTACGAGTATTTAGTTTAATATAACTTTTTTTTTGGATAAAAGAAATATATATATATAATTGATAAATTTTTTACAGAAAGGTGTATCGGTATATAAAATGTTGAAACTTCCGGATTTGGGGGGCACAAAACAGTATAGTGATGTAATTGATTAGTAAGATGAGACCGGATATGGTAAAGACACTGCACGAGAAAGGTCGGAAATCGAATCGTGCTACAGGGTGGGTGGGTGTCTGTCCGTGCGTGTGTCAGAGGAGAATATCCAACAACTTTAAACCAAAAAGCGAATACAAGAAAGAAAAAAAATAAAGAAAGGGCGATAATATAAAAATTAATGTTCGATTTTTCCGATTGATCTACACTTATTCCATAGTAATAGTATCTCCATTCATACATCATCAATATTTGCAAATGACAGTTCAACCACAGACAGATATTATATATCCTATTAAACAGAACTCATCAATAATAGCAGGATTTGGAAGAGGATCATCAGAATTAGGTATTCCAACAGCAAATGTACCTATTAATGAAGAACTTAATAAATTATCAACTGGGATTTATTATGGATGGTGTAAATTAATTCCATTAACTTCACAATGTGATGAAATTAAAAAAAGAATAGATGGTAAAGAAGTTTTATTTAATCATGGAAATAATTTAACTAATGAAGAAATTAAAGTATTTCCAATGGTTATGTCAATTGGTTGGAATCCTTATTATCATAATAAAGATAAAACTGCTGAAGTTCATATAATTCATAAATTTAATAAAAATTTTTATGGTTCTAAAATTGAATATGTTGTATTGGGATATATTAGACCAGAATTGAATTTTAATTCTGTTGATGAATTAATTCAAACTATTAATGATGATATTAAATATGCTAAAGATAAATTAGAAAATGATGATAAAAATGGTAATGAATATTTTTAATGATTATGTATCAAGTAGTTATTCCGTGATGATAGATTTTATTATATACGTTTAATTTAATTAGATGTTAATTTTATTGGTGATTCATATGTATTCGTCTGTCTAATCTACGTAAAAGAGTGTTTGGGTAGCATAAAGTCATATAAGCAAGGGGTATCTTTAATCATGAAAGTCTAGAAAGGTCATTATTTGCAGTAAAGTGATCTTTCCAGGATTTATCATACTGCAGTTGTTGTTCATTAGCTTGGTTATTTCTTTTATTAACAATAGGAAAACAACAAATTGGTTCTGGGACAAAATCCCAACAATTCTTAAATAGATCAATATGATTATCTATCGGAGATTGGTTTTCTTGTTTGTCATCGTCATCCTCTTCATCAATATCAACAGTTATATTATCTATTTCTAATTTTGATCTATCATTCTGGGTTGAGTCATATTTTGTTATTCTTAAATTTTTATTCATGGTAGTTGTGTCAAGATCCAATTTTGCTAATCGGTGATTAATCTCATCTAATGATCTGGTATTATTTTGCAATCTGATCCGTCTGATTTTATTAGGAGTAGTATAACTTGAGGTTCTAATATCTTTCACATTTGTTACCCTTGAATTCACCAACATAATCAATAAACTAGTTCTATTCTTATAACATAAAGAGTAAAGTGGCAAATAAAAAAAAAATTGATTAAATTGGATGTACGTTAAAAGCAAAACCTAGTTTTTAAACATTGTCGATATTTATCTTCTCCCCCCTCCCCCATATGATTTCTACTGAGTTTAGAACAATGATCACACATCACGTGCGAGCATACTTTATCTATCCACACGACCGAACAGCCTAAACCCTGTTTCTATTTGACTTAACTTGTACACTTATCATTATCTAAATAACTTGACTTCCAGATGATGTAAAAGTGATGTGTAACGGATTGTATCGGATTGTATCGTATAGATCATAGTCCCAGGAGACATTATATTAAGTGGGTGAAATGTCGTGGGAGCAAAATTTGAGGCTGAAACTTCATTGAAGGTCATTTGCAGTTTTTTCCCTCATTCCTTTGCTTATCATCACCATCACCATCATCATTATTATTATTATTGCTTTCCGTTTTTTTTATTGTGCCTCTCTCAATTCAGATGGATAGAACATAAAATAAAACTTAAATAAAATTTCATATCTACTTTTATTCTGGCAATAACAAACCTCATTAAAGTTTCAGGGTTACTACTACTGCTACTACTACTACTATTGATATTACTATTACTATTACTAATTTTCCTTATTTAAATTACGAAATTATCCATTAACCTAAATTTCAAGTGTTTTTTTTTTTGTTTTCCTTATTCTTACATCATTATCATTATCATCAATATCAATATCACAATTAGCAAAACTATTCTTTAAATCAAATGCTACTAAATATATTAGAAGAAGAGACATCCCAATGTACATTACCATCATCAGGTAAACATATCTGTTCATATATTCAAAACAATTGTGATTACAATTATTTTAAAATTTCCACATTATATTATTGTAAATATCACAATACAACTACCTTAATAATTATATCATTTTTTATTCTACTATCTTTAATACTTATATTAATATCCCTAAGTATTCTTGTTTCAAATTATTTATTTAAAAATTTAAATTGTTTAACAACTCAACTTAATTTAAATAGTCAAATATTATCATTTATTCTTATTCCTTTAACAAATTCACTTCCTGATTTATTAAATTATTATATTGCTTTAAAATCAGGATCTGTTGATCTTGTTATTGGTCAATTAATGGGATCTTTATTAATAATGTTTACAATTATAATTGGTTTAATATGTATTTTAACATCGGGTTATTTTATTGAACATCCTAAAATTTTAATGTTGGATTTATCAATATTATTAATTATAATGATTTTATTTCTGGAAATATTATCTGATGGTAAAATAACTCAAAGTGAATGTTGGTTAATGATTGCAAGTTATTTAATTTATATTTTATTTTTAATGTTTTTTGATAAAGATAAATTAAAAGAATTTGATGAAGAAGTATTAATTGAATATAATGATCATCTGCATTTATATGAACATCCTTATAATATTGAAGATGCTGTTAGTATATTATCCCATGAAGATGTAACTAGTTATGGATCAATTAAAAGTGTTTCAAGATTAAATTCCCCATCTATCATTGTTGATTATAATAATGATATTGATAATGATATTACTGGGATGTCATCAAATTCTTTACAAGTTCCAGGCAAATCATTCCATCATTCATTACATTCTGATTCATCATCATCGGATAAATCACCCTTGTTAGTTTCTCAAAATGATCTTGATATAACTATTAATTCTGACTATGACGATGAGGAGGAGGTGGAGGAATATCTCGATAACTCGGATCTTGAGGATGAAATATTAATTGTTCCACAACAAAAACAATCTATAATTCAAAAATTTTTAAATCTTATTGATTTCACATTTTCATTAACAATTCCATATCATAAACATATTGAATCTAAACATAAACAATTAATTATAATTTGGTATATTTTTGAAACTTTTTTAATATTCAATTATCAATTTTTCCAATTATCATTTATTTATTCAATACCATTATCATTATTGATTTATCTGATAAATAAAATTTTCAAAATTCCAAATAATTTAAAAATAATTTTGATTTCATTTATTGGATTATCTTCAAGTTTAATTATAATTTCAAATGTTGCTATATTAACTCTTTATTTATTGAAAAATTTAGGTTTAATTTTAAAAATTTCAGATTATTTATTAGGTTTATTGGTTTTTTCATTAAGTAATTCATTAAATGATACAATTACAAATTTAACAATATCAACTAAAATTAATCCAATTCTTGGAATAAATAGTTGTATTGGAACCCCATTATTAATTATATTATTAGGAATTGGAGTAAATGGTTTAATAATGACTTTGAAAACTGGTAAATCTATTGATTTTCATCTTACTCAAAATGTAATTATAAGTACTGTGGGATTATTAACAAGTATTTTATTATTGATTATTTATCTACCTTTAAACAATTATAAAATTGATAAAAAAATTGGTGGAATTTTGGTACTGCTTTATTTTTTAATAACAATAGTTCAAGTCTATCTAGAATAACAAAAGAAAGGATGGGACATTATATTTAACACGTTTTATTTCATTATTAGCACTTGTAATTAATATATAAATTCACTTTTCAATTAGTTTTTTAACTTGCATAACTTTTTCTTGAATAACTAATGGAATGTTTGTATTGAATTGTAAATACCCAATCAATAAATTAATAGCTCTTTGATAATTTTTCAAATAAATTTCCAAATCAACTAATTTAATTAATACTTTATAATCATTATTAACATACCTTAATGCATCATTTAATGATTTCCTTGCTTGATTAAATTTGTTATGATAGATATAAAAATCAGCTAATTTTAACCATATTACTTCATTTGTAGTTTCTTTATAAATCCATCGATAATAAACCAATTCAATAAATTTATTTGGATATTGTTTAATTTCAAGATATTCAATATATCCTAACCATGCTTCAATATCTTGTATTGACATTGTTTTCCTCTTTGTAATTAGTTTTTTTTCAAAATTATATAATTCAAAAGTATGAAATTGAGTTGAAATATAAGCATCAGTAAATCTTTTCTTTAATTCAGCAAATAATTTCTTATCAATTTTATAATTATCATTGGGAAGAATATATTGAAGTTTATCTTTAGCTAATTTTTCATCTTTAGATAATTTATCAATTAAATCAAACCATTTTTTATAAAAAAATCCATAATTGTATAAAGGAATTTCAAGTATTATTCTTAATAATATAAAATACTTTTTTTCAAATTCATTATTATCATTTTTATAATTATCTAAAAATTCCAAATATAATTCATAAAATTCAGATGAATAAAAATGAAATCCAATAAAACTTCTTGATTTTTCAAATAATTTTAATATAGAATCAATATTATTACTTATAGTTTCAATTTTAAATTTCAAAAAATCAATCCATAATTCAATACACCATGGTGAAATATCTAAACTTTTTAAATAAATTTCATTAGCTTGATTAGTATTCCCAAGTTTAAATTCCCAATTTGCATATTTCATCCAATATTTAAATTCAAACGGATATTTATTTAAAATTGATTCATATGATGTTTTTAATAATTTGATTTGTTCAGATGAAGATGATTTTGTTATTGGTTTTTTATCTATTGTTTCTGATGACAGGATTAATTCTTTCCAAAGATCAAGATTATTGGGATCTTGAATTAATTCAGTTGATATTTTATTCCATTTAGCATTTATTAGTGACATTGGTTGTATAGGATTGATGATGGTTGTATTTTTGATAACTTTGTTGAGAGATGTTGTCTCGAATTTTTTTTTTTTTTTTTTTTTGCAACGAGATTTTTTTTTTCTCTCTCTTTGGGTTGTCTGTATGGTTTACCAATGATGTTGCCAAATCTACAAACAAATGTAAGTTATACACGATGATAAACTGTTGGTATGCTAAAGGTTATCCATTGCAATACTGTCTATTTCTACATAACATTAGTTAAATTGTGGCAAATTTAAAAATTTGCGCCCTGTATCGAATTCATCAAGACTTCAAGATCAGAGTTGTCGAATGGTGTTTTCATCTCACAACCATCTACAACTTAGAAACATATTATCGAAATTGAATGATGACCCATATGTCCAATTGTTAAACTTCTATTGTTTATTGTGCTTTGATGAGGAGAAGCAGAGTTGTAAACAATTCTTTGGACCAAACAATGCATTTCTTGAGTTGACTGTTCAGCATCGGAGTAAACACATGCTCAACCTCATCTTGCTAGTAACGACAGGCATCTCCCCGTCCTCTATTTGTATACAAATAATTATGGTTTCCAATTAGTGTTATAACGTGAATAACTCTCATATTGTCATTACAACTAACGAATAAATCACACTACTGGTCATCTTCTACTCCTCCTCCTCTTCCTCCTACTCTTCGTATTCTCTAGTGGAAGAAAAAAAAAATGCAAAAACTCAATTCTAACATTTCATAGAAAGAAAAAAAAAAAAATTCAAAATCATACACTTATACTCTTTTGTTAGTTACTGTTGATACTAAACCATTAATTCACACATTCATTTTTTTATATATATTAAACTTAGGAATTAGATCATGTCAGATGATGAAATATCAATAGAGGGAAATCTTTTTGATGAACCAGAAGGATTTCTTAAAGAAGTTCCAGAATCACATTTTTCAACATATAAACGAAAATTATCAAATGTTTCACCACAAGAAATTACTTTGAAATTAGTTGGATCGAGTCCTTTATGGGGTCATCTTTTATGGAATGCAGGTATTTTTACTGCTGATTATTTAGATAAACATTCAAATGAATTAATTAAAGATAAAAAAATTTTAGAACTTGGAGCTGCTTCTGCATTACCAAGTTTAATTTGTTCAATTAATGGAGCTAAAGAAGTTATTAGTACTGATTATCCAGATCCTGATTTATTATCTCATATTGAATATAGTTTTAAAGAATTGGAAAAGAAAACTAAATTAAGTGATTATAAAGTTAAAGGATATATATGGGGACAAGATTTAGGAGAATTGATATTTAATGAAGAAGATAGAGAATTAAAAGAAGATGAAAAATTTGATTTAATTATATTATCAGATTTAGTATTTAATCATTCTGAACATCATAAATTATTAAATACTTGTCGTAAAGGTTTAAAGAAAAATGGTAAATGTTTGGTTGTTTTCAGTCCTCATAGACCTCATTTATTAAATGATGATTTACAATTTTTTGAAACTGCAAAAGAATATCAATTCAAACCTGAAAAAATCGATTTAGTTACTTGGACTCCAATGTTTGAAGAAGATGAAGAAACTGTTGAAATTAGATCTAGAGTATATTCTTTCTTTTTAATACCTGAATGGAATTAATCCAATTCATTTAATAGATTAATATTACATTTACATTTACAATTCGAAGTTCTTTTTCTTTTTAACTCTTATAAAAAATTGTTGTTTATTAAAGAAAATTTAACAAAAAGTAAATTTAAAAGATCATGTATATAAATAATGATATCAATCCTTCATGAAATTCGTCAACCCTTTTGATAAACCTCTTTTTTTTATTATACTATGAAACAAAGTAAAAATTAAGGCACCCCCATTAAAACAAAATAAAAAATGAAAAAACTATTATATTACAATATGAAATTTAATTCAGTTCTTTAATCTTTTAATCAAATTTATTGAGAAGCTGGAGATGGGTTCATCTTTCTTTTACCGTTGGTTAAAGTAACGTTAACAAATCTTCTAGTGTACTTTAATCTCATGTAAGCTCTACCTTTTGGTTGTTTTGGTTTTTCTTGTTTTTCAACTTTTGGAGTTTGAGATTTAACTTTACCAGCACGAGCTAAGGAACCGTGAACTTTACCCTATAAGATAAAAAAATTATAATGTTAGTATTCATGTTGTTATAATTGTGAATTCCAAAATTTAAACTGAATCTCTATCTTCATATTGCTCCCTCTCATCTTGTTTTCTTCTTTATTCCCTCCCCCATTTAACCTATCAAATAATCATTCCTTCTGTCATGATAATATCCATCGTGGTTGATTCATTCAGTTATTTTGACTCATATGGTGTGGTTTCACATACCATTTTGACGTGATTTAGTGTATATGGTGTATTAAGAACTCTCTATTAAAAAGTGGCCAAACTTGATTTTTTTTTTTCTATTTTGTTAATGCTGTGGAATCCGCGCAAGGTAGGAAGGAACTGTGTGTGTGTGTGA
>NW_003020038.1:1510404-1629963 GCF_000006335.3 Candida tropicalis MYA-3404 | reverse complement strand
AGGCAAGAGAAAATTTGATGACTTTTTTGTGCGTGCTAAATGGAGAATTTTTTTGCACTGTGAAAAATTATCACGTGCGTTAGGGTTGAAACCCTGTTCAGAATCAGTAAGTTTAAACAAATTAGTGGTGAACCCACACAAAATCAACTTTAGAAAAATCCCAATTGATAGATTGATGTTTATTCTTTATCTTAAAAAAAAAAAAGAGAGAAAACGGATATTGAAATACGAAAAATATGATCTGTGATTTATTTCTATAAGGAAGTTTTTAAAACTATGGCGAATGTTGTAATGACAATTGTTAAAATGACAGTTATTAATAAGAAAATACTTAATCTAGTAGCAGGATAATAATCTTTAGTTAAAAAGAATTGAACTTGGAAATATCTATTCATACCAAAAATCAAAGTAATTATACCTAATATTATAAATATTGAACCTAAAGGTTTACCAGCTTTTAAAATAATATCATTATTTGAATTTTCTAAAGATATTAATGAATTTGTTGTTTTAATTTTTGAATTTGGTTTCTCTAATCTAAATAATTGAGTTATTCCAATACCTAAAGTTATAAAAGCTAATGAAGTTCTTAACCATGCTAAAAATGTACGTTCATTAGCCATATGATCTCTTGCTACTGATCCTTTATTTTCTAATGTAACTGATCTATAATTTAACAAATCAATATGATATGCTTTTGCAATTGATAAACTCTTGTCTTCATTATCGTCATCATCTTGATTAATATCTAGTGATAACAGGGGAGTGACTTCAGAAGGTGATTGTAATCTTGATGTTAAAGGTGTTCTTGCTGATGGACTGTATAATTGAATAGGGTCTATTTCATGCAGAATTGAACCATAAGAAAAAGTCTGTGGGGAAGTTTCTGGTTTTGATTTATCGGCAGTTGAAGTCATAAAGAATAGATGCCTTGAATTGAATTGGATTGAATTGCAAATGAAAAGAATAAAATAAAGACAACAACACTGGAAAGAAGAAAGATTGTAAAGATTGAAAAGAAAGAACTCAAAGTTGATTGAGGTTTTCAATTAAACAAGTTACATTATTGTTGTTGTTTATATCGATGACATAGCGAGAAATTGTGAGTGAGAAAAAAAACAAAAAAACTTTAAATTATCAAATAAATAAATAAATTAATGTGAGCCACAGTTTTATATCATACTCTAACGATTTGAAGAAACTATATATATATGTGTGTGAATAATTTAGGATTTACCGGTATTTGACCATGTAAACGACACTCGAGGTAATTATTAAAATGTGAGTGTGTTTATCCGAACAACGGCATATATGGAACTCTGCATGATAAGGTAATCACATGTCTGCTTATGTAATCGTAAGGGGTTTTTTTTTCAATCATCTCCTTTGTCATTATGTTTTAATTAAGTAAAGTAATTGAATTAATTCTTTATACTAAAAGTAGATATCTTGCTAAGAAAAAATAAATCATAATAGGTTTTGCTTTGGTTAAGAGGTGTTTATTGCTACTGAGTTGTAGATTGAGTTATCTTCTTGTTTCAAATGTGTTTGATGATAAATCGATATAACCATACTGTTTCAAAGAACAAGCCGTCCAATGAAAAACATTTCTCTTATTTCAAAGGGATGGAGATTGATAGAGAGCAAGTAGACAACAAGGATGATGAGAAGAAGTAGCAAGGATTGTAGTAGTTGATTGTTCTTTTATCTGACTGTACGTAATTTAATTATTTGTGTGTTCATACAATAACAAATTTTTTTTTTATTATTTTTTCTTGGGGAATTGTTACTAAAAATGTATTAAAAGGAATAGCAAAAAGAAATCTTACTATTAATATTATGTAACCATATGAAATGGTAGTCATTCAGGGCAAACAAGATGACATAATCTTAGCCATTAAGGTTAGTAACTTAAAATGTATTGCCCATATACTCTTGAGAATAACCATAGGCCCACAATGAACTCGATGTTCTATTTTTAGTGTGCCGAGTGCACTGTATGAGGTTTGAATAATTTTTGTTTATTGTTTTGGTTGTTAGCCGCAAAAGCCCTTTTATGTTTCGGGGCGCAACCAATTTACACAATGACAGAAAATCATAGTACAATTCATTGTTTGGTGTGTGTTTGAATGAATGAATGAATGAATGTACGGCAAGAGATGCCATGTCCACACACACACATGTGTGTGTCTCTTGAACCTACAATTGATACCTGAATACTACTACCGTTTCTATTATTCAAGAAAATTATTTATATTCTATTACTAATTTAATGAAGAAGAAAATTAAAAAAAAAAAAAGATAAAATAACCCAATAAGCTAAAATAAAAATTCAACCTAAAAATAATATCAAAATGCAAATAATATACAAAGTAAAAAAATAAAAAGAAAATAGAAAAGCAATCAATAACGTTCTTTATTTTTTTTTTTTTTCATTTTTCAATTCCGTAAATGGGTGAAGGGTAATAACGATAGCTATGTTTATACATTCTCAATAGGTATCATTATCTATCATTCCCCTCTTTAATGTCATCAACTTTGGTTTAGATCAATAATATAATAGAAATCATTGCAATGGTAGAAGCTCCAAGTAATTTAGTTAATGTAAAATCATTTGAACTTAAAATACTTCTATTATTAATTAAAGATGATCCACTTCCTTGAGAAATTGTAGTTTGAGAATAACTTCTAATTTTACCAACAGTTCCACTAATTGATCCTAAACCAATTGATGCAGAAGATGGTGATGCAACTTCAGTCCAAAAACTAATAAAACTTTGATAATATGGTGATTGTGTAGTTGCTAAATTACCACTTGCATCAGTACCTGTTACCCAAACTAATGTAGTTGAAATCGATGTCGTGGTTTTAACATTATCTGAACTTGACGATGAAGATGATGATGTGGTTTCATCTGCTGCACTAACTAATGAACAGAAAAGGAAGAAAATATATGTTATAAGTAATCTCATTGTGTATGTGTGTATATGTGTGTGTGTCTATAAATGCTAATAATGTGGGAAAAATCAAAAGATGTGGATATAATTGAATACTATGCTAAAGGTGGGAGTGTTAAATAAAAAAATCTATAATGAATGCAAAATTAAGGGGAGGAGGAGATGTTTGAAATATATATATATATCTATGAATGAACAGGGAATTAAAGAAAAAGAAATCTGAATGAAACGTGTAAAATATGAAATGAATGACAACAAGAGTGTATAAAAAAACAACAACACTAGAGAAAGATAAAACAGGAATTCTTCTTGAGTTTATATAATCATCAGTTTCAGGATCTAAGTAGTATAAATTTTTTCTTCTACTACTTCATTTACATCTTCTTCTTCTTCTTCTTCTTCTTGTGTGGGTTTTAGTCAAGTAGCATATATAAACAAAAGGGTTATTTACTCATTTGTGTAACTGCAAAATAATGAAATTTCTTTTTTTTTCTTCTAGGTTCATTTTTGTGTTTTGTACACTACGTAGTAATTTCATATCTGGATAGTACTGGGTGATACAATATTGTAACTTGGCTTGTTACAGTAGGAAATTTTACCATTCAATTTCAATGTATTTTCAAACAAAAAAAGCACCACAACCTGGAATCGTATAACCCGTAAAATGGTCAATCTAACAATTATGATCGTCACTTGACTACCCTTTGTTTAATTCTTTCATGTTGGATAGCACCCCTTTGTCTTATACTAATTTCAGATGTGTAGATAGGAAGTTCAAGGGTGAGGAAATCATTGTCCGTATGTGTGTGCACTCACCAAAAAATACAAAAAAAAATTTTTTTTTTTAGTGCTTGGCTTACGTGGTGCTGGTGGTGGAATGAATCATGAAATCGGCAGGGGGAAGGAGAAGGAGAAGGAGAAGAAGAAGAAGAGGAGGAACAAGGAAGAGTTTGAATACTACATGACATGTATGTAATGGTTTGAATATAAATGAGTTATTGGTGTAGGTGTAAGTAGAAGTTTATGTGTTGGTGACACAACAGAAAACTATAAAATATTTCATTTTAACAAAATCAGGGGAGTGTTGGAGATTGATTGATTTATTGGTTGATAATCCGCGGAGAGGTGCGGTTCAACCCAGATTTCATACATACTTGTGGTTACATTGTAGTACATGTCGGCTAAATTGAAATTGTGCAATACAGGATTAGTAAAGAAAAACAGATCACGATCACTGGTGTGTGTGTGTGTGTGTGTGTGTGTGTGTGTGTGCTTTTTTTTATTGGGCTTAGAAGTACTTGAGATTCTACAATTTAGTGTATGATGTCACCTAGTAAACAAATGATATAAATAACAAACAATTGGTAGAAATTATGGTTAGAACAAAAGCATCAAGGCTTTCCATATACCAAGGCTTTAAATTTACTGGACTTCGTGATATTATAGGTGGACTTTCTCATTGTAGCTATGATATCATCACATTACCAAGGCTAATACGACAATTGATTTTGGGTAATGCCAAAGAAGACGAATGGTGAATAACACAAAGAAGGATTTTTTTTTTTTCGTTTTTGCTTTTCTTTCTAGAGGAATCATTTTAGTCGTTTAACTCCGTGGTGATTACTTTGGCGTGTTCCGATCCGATTTGAAGTAATCTTTTGCAATCATAGCACAATATTATAAGTTATAAGAAGAAGAGGCAGGAGGGGGAGGGGGGAGAAATACTACCGCGTTTTTAAGGATACGCGTCTTGTCCTTAATTATATAAATGAGGCTAGTAGGTAGCAGATGTAAATCTTTTTGTTTTTTGATATTTCATTTTCCATCTTGTCCTTGTTCATACAGTTGATGTTTATGCATTATCATGAATGTTTTCTTTAGGAAATCATTGCATTGCCAGTAAGAGACATAAACAAATATAAAACCGTGCATTACTTTCTTAGTTCTTGTTTATGGTCTGAATTTAAATTTGTACGATGAACGCGCAATAAAGACAAGACAAGACAATGTGGAAATTTCATTTTCTTTTGCAGTACACAAAATTACTTTCCATTTCCTTCCATTTTGAACCCTTTAAATCGGAACAACCAGGATTTAGGAAGCCGGTCTTTGAATTCTTTAATTCAATATTGAGCTTGCAAATTTAATTGGTGTAAAATCCATCAAACGTGCGTGTTTTTGTGGGCTTGAAATGTACATTACACAGGTTATTTCTACCAAAATTCAATTTCTTCACACAAGGTGAATAATAAGAGACTAGTTGAATTAAATTATTCACATAATGCAATGAATACTTTCTTGGCTTTCCCCCAATAAGAACAACAACAACAACAACAATTATCCCCTATTCTTTATTTGGTTATAAATGTAATGATTCCTAACTTTAATAATAGAAGCAAGAAAAAGATAAAAATAAAACCCACACCATTTGCACGTGAGTGGGAGAGCATGCTGTGAAAATTTTTTTTTCATTTGTTTATCAATAATGCAAAATTTATTTCAATGTTTACATTCAATCAGTAATAATACCAATCTACTCGTGTTTCAAATGACACGAACCAAATAATTTAGCCTTGACAGTTCAATTATGTTTTGTTTTGAGCAGGATTCTTCATGCATACATTTTTGTTACTTATATTTGTCTCGTAGGTGAAATTTTTACGCAGCTCATAAAACTTTTCAAAAAATTACCCATTTACGGGAAGTAGTCAATCAAATTCAAAAGATAAGAACATACGTCTAGATCTAGAACTACATGAAACACGTCTGAATATGAATAATATAAAATAATAATTAATAATACATAGTTTTTCTTATATATATATATATATATATATACAAAAGCAAGAACGAAAATTCAAGTCAGCACATCCCTCCAATGTTACAATTTAGATGAAATAATCAATAGCTGGTTTTTTTGAAGGTATAGATCCAACATCCTGTGTTGAAGCTTCAAATACTTTATAATCACGTGAGAAATCATCACCAATAGTTAAAACACTAGCAACATTACCACATCTATAACAATAATTGGGAGCACTCCAAACGGTTACTAAACCTTGATTAAACATTTCTTTATAACCTTCCATTACTAATTGATGAGCTCTTGCAATCAAAGATATATTATTATCATTTAAAAATTTTTTAACTTCATTTTCACCAAATAAATAACCAGCACCCCTTGGACTTATACTCCAACCATTAACCATTTCAGGATCTGACCATAATAAATCACACATTCCACCTTCATGAGGAACTTCTTTTTTCCTATCCAATATTCTAATTTGATCAATAGTATCAATTTCTGGACTTAATCCTCCATGTATACAAAATACTCCATTTGATCCTCCAATTATTGCACCTAATGATAAATAATCAAATACTTCACAACAATATCTCCATACATTTATACTACCATATTTTCTTATACATTCATCATAAAATCCATAAACTGTTGTTATTTGTCTACTTTCATGATTTCCTCTAATTAATGTTATTCTATCAGGATATCTTA
Organism: Candida tropicalis MYA-3404; assembly: GCF_000006335.3. Lineage (NCBI taxonomy): Eukaryota > Fungi > Ascomycota > Pichiomycetes > Serinales > Debaryomycetaceae > Candida > Candida tropicalis. Next base: position 1,623,492 of record NW_003020038.1, on the reverse strand, counting down.
ATTTTAAACTAATTAATAATAAAAAACTTTCTAATGAATAAAATCCTCGATCAACAAAATCTCCTAAAAATAAATATTGTGTAAATGGTAATTCTCCTCCTGTTTTAAATAATGTGATTAAATCATGAAGTTGTCCATGAATATCTCCACATATTGTAACTGGTGTATCTATATGTTGAATATTTGCTTCTTGTACTAATAATTCAATTACTTTTTCACACAATTCTTCAACATCTTGTTCAGGTATATGTTTACATTGTTTAATATTCTCAATAGTACTTTATTATGTTAATAACTTGTTAGTAAATTAATATTCTGATAAAAATTTAATTCAATGAAAATAGTACTTACTCATCTAGATTTAACATCGTTTTATAGGTGGCTGTGTGTGTATATGTGTATATATATATATATATGTGTGTTTTGGTGATCAGGAATTAACGTGTTTCCATTAATTTCCCGTTCCTATTTTTTTTAGTTGCTTTAATTTTTTTTTGGTCGACTGCGCGGTAGCAATCAGACGTGTTTTATCAATCTATATCTTAACTGACTTTTAAAATTTAGAATGTTATTCGTGAAACCAATGATAGATCGCTATATTTTTATCTTACTAATATATAGTTAAGAAATACAATACCAGACAGTTAACTACTGTTTTATTTGATTAATGTGGAATCTAATAGTATGTTGAAATATCACTGGTCGTGTATCCGAATCAAAAAACGTGACCCCACATAGCAGCTACACTAATAATAGTAACCATCAAAATCATTTCATTCCTTACAAGTGACAATCCCATTAAAATAATAATACAATAACAAATATTAGATTAAAATACAAACTACAAGAAAATTAAAAAAAAAAAAGAAATGAAAACAATAAAAACCACCCGGAAACTATCTTGAACGTGTTGGTAATGTATACTTTTGGAATTTGGCTTGTAATTGTTTTTTGACAGTAACTTTTTGAGCACCAACAAAACTATCAATACTTACTTTAATAGCACGATTCAAATCATTTTGAGATACAAATTCACTTAATCTCATCTTAGCAAAAGCTTCAGCAATTCTAATTATACTTTCTAAATGACGAACAGTAATTGGGAAAGATCCTGTGGCAATTGATTCTTTTCTTAAATCGGCATAAACTCTAGCAACTTTATCCATATCCATTTGATGAAGTTTTGGTTGAACTTTAACTCTAGCATATTGGATGTATTTAATTAATAAATCTTGTGCAATTGGTGAAATTTCCAGTTCTTTTTGTTTATTCAATTGTTCAATTCTTTCTGATCTGGTTCTTGATGCAGCGCCTCCAACATCTACCATTTCTTCATTTTCATTATCGTCAATAACATCATCCGAATTAGCTGGATGTGATCTCATATGAGAATCAATAACAAAACTAGCTAGTCTTTCATCTGATTCTGGATTAACTAAATCTCTAACAACACACAAGATATCAAATCTCGATAAAATTGGTTCTGTTAAATCAACATTTTGTGATAATGGCAAAGTAGAATTATATCTACCACCATTTGGATTTGCTGCTGCAATAATAGCACATCTAGCATGTAAAGTAGTAACAATACCAGCTTTGGAAACAGATATACTTTGTTGTTCCATAGCTTCGTGAATAGATGTACGATCTTGATCATTCATTTTATCAAATTCATCAATCAAACATGTACCTTTATCAGCAAGAACTAATGCACCACCTTCCAAAGTCCATTCATGTGTAATTGGGTCTTTTCTAACAGAAGCCGTAAGACCAACAGCAGAGGCACCTTGACCAGTAGCGAAAACGGCACGACTAGCGGTTTTTTCAGCATATTTCAAAATCTGAGATTTAGCAGTACCTGGATCACCTAGTAATAAAACATTAATATCACCTCTAATCGAAAGTTTACCATTGACATCTTTTGGAACACCACCAAATAATGAACAAGCAATTGCTGTCTTAATATCTTTATGACCATAAATAGATGGGGCAATAGATGAAATAATCTTATCGATAATACCTCTTTCATGAGATAATTTTCTAAATTCACGGATTTCTTCTTCTGTCCACATATCAGTTAAATTGTTACTACCCATAAAAGCTCTACTCTCTTTTCTTCTAATGGAATTGGCTTCCAAAATAGTGGCAAATACCGGGAACCCATTCTTGGCATTCAAGTTACCATCATAATTATTCTTATAAACACCAGTAACTTCAATATCTTCACCAGGTTTAGCAACATCAACCAAATCCGATAATAAGATAACTTCACGATGTCTTGGTAATCTACCAGCTGGAACTGTTCCTGGAGCTTCCTGCAATGTAATTCTTTGATAGTTTCTGTATAAAGTTTTTTCAGAATTCATTTTAAATGGACCTTTACTTTGACAATTGGTACAGAATGAAATCTTAACTTCAGTGTTTGAATCTTGAACATAAGGACCCAATACGACCCCACATTTCAAACAATCAAATTTAATATATTTCAATTGTGGGAAAACACCTGTTCTTCTAGTAACAACCCCAGAGACCTTAACCAATTGATTAAGATTACTTTCACGTAAATCACGCAAATTCAAATAATTTGGGAAATCAGTAATTCTAACATGAACCTCTTGATGAATTTGAGAATAATTTGGATAATGCAATTCCACAGCTTCCATGGCAACAATATCAAAAATTTTAAGCATTTCTTCAGGACTAGTAGCTAAGAACAATGCCAAAATTGCTTTAGAATCAGCTAAATCTTTATAACTAACTTCTAACGATTCTGCATTGACTTCCCCAAGAGTTCTCATTTTATTACCATAAACAGAATCCCCATTGGCATCAGTATATTCCAAGAAAAACAGCTTCAATTCACGGGCAATAGATCTACTAACAGCAGGTTGTAAAATCCATTCAGTTATACTTGGAGCTTTCACATCACTTAAACTTTCCAATGATAATTCTTCATTAAAAGGATCAATTTCAACATCATCCATCATATCATCTTGATCTTCATCTTGATGTTGTCTTCTTCTTCTTCTTTGAATTGGTAAACCAAATTGTCCCATACTATCTTCTTCTTCATCATCGTCATCATCATCATCCAAGAAAGCTCCTCTTCTTGAACGATTGGCATTATTTAAAATAGCATCACGTCTATTTAATTGTTCATCAATTCTTCTTCTTGTAGCAGCATCCATTTCTTCATAATCTCCAGTATCATCAATATTACCATCACCCAAATCATAATGATCCTGTTCTGGATTAGCTCGATAATCTTGTTCTAAATTCTCCAATAAATCATCGCCATCTTCTTCTTCTTCCGATGGATTTAAATCTTGAACATCATTATGGACAATCTCATCTATTTCGTCGTCATCATCTAAAGCAGTATCAAATGGAATTGCTGGTGATGAAGGTAATAATTGTGGTGAAGACCTCAAAGGAGGTGATGATGGTTGATGAAGGGAAGATCTTTCTAAATTATCATCATCATCGTCATCGTCAATTGCCTGTCTTTTTCTTCTTCTATTTATATTACGTGAGGATGAACCCGGTGGACTTGACATTATGTAATATAACTGATTAAGATTATTTTAAGTTGATTAATTAAAATGAAAAAAAAAGGATAATACTTTACAACCTATTCAAATAAAAGAGGTAAGTGTATCAATCGAAGAATTTCGTGAAATTTTTTTTTTTTCTTTTTTGGTTTCAAGACGCGACCAACCACAAGAGAATGTGCAAATCATTGGATTTCCTAATTGGGATAAATTACCTGTTGTGTCTATATGCAGGTGCTTACGTAAGAACCATGTGTTTTGGATGTGGGTTTTTTTTTGCAACTATCAACAATTAAATTACATCACGACAAACAAGCAATGATTGATACCCACGTGTATTAAGAGAATCGACCACACTGTTGTTTAGGCTTTTGTTTCTAGAGGAGTACACCCCCGTCATGGTTATATCTCAATTTTGATACACACTATGGCAGTGAGAGAATAATCTTCGTAAGGATACTTTTTTTTTATATTTTATTTTACTCTCGTCACTTTGATCTTTGGTTAACAAGAAAACTTGTTTTTGAGTGAACTCCAAGCAAAATTATAAAACATCAAAGAGTATGAAGAGTTCAAGTTAAAATATTGCAATGCTTAAAACCAAACACGTTGTTATTCTGTCCGTATTTGAAGTATTATTATTATTTTAGTGCCGTGTTCCCCTCTTTGTATCTCACACATCTCGTTACCCCCCTCTTTTGTTCTCTCGGTTTGTAAACACACACATAACAAAAACTCCGAACCACACATGTATGCTACAAATACAAACAAATAATATAAAACACCATTTAATTAATTTTCTATATAAGACACTAGTAAAAAAATTACACATACACATACACATAAAAAGATAAAGACAAAGACATAGACAGATTTATTAATCTGGACCTCTTAATAATGGAACGTCAGCTAAACCAACAGCATGAATATCATGATCATATCCTTGACCTGGACCATGCATATGACCACATGGACATTCAATCATTTCTTCACCTTGATATTGATTATGTTCCATCTGGTTTGATTTTTCAATGAATCTATCTTCAGTAATCATTTCAATATCAAATTTACTTTCATGATTCAGAAGAAATTCATGAGAATGAGTTTGAGTAATTGGTGTAAAAGTACCATGTGTAGGATTATGTGATGTAGTGTTTGAATTAAAATTATTTTGTTGTTGTTGTTCATGCATTGGATGGTCTTTTTGATTAGTAGTTGATTCATCAAAATGTGGATGACGTTGTTGTTGTTGCTGTGATTTTGATGGTTGATGATGATACATATTACTCTTGTGTCTTTTTCTTTCTGAATCTATTGGATTATCCAATTGATGGTTTGCTTTGGAAGGAAAAGTGGAAATCATGGTAAGGAATTTTTTTTCTCTCTTTTTATATATTATGTAAAGTGGGGGGGGGGGGCGTGGGATGGTACAGCAATATGGGTATTGTTCGTTTAAGTTAGGAGAATTTTATTTTTATACTTGTTTGGGGGTACTAGACTATAATGCTAAAGATGCAAAAGTCAAAAAAAAAAAAAATTCACTGAAATGGAAGGTAAATCAAATAAAATAAACAATAGTAAAGGGTGTAACTTTTAAGTTTCTTTCGTTTTTGATTAGAAGTAAAATGCTTTTTTTTAATAGCAAGATGCAAATATTGTATTACTTATTAAATAACAGGTTGACCTGATGAGATTAAAAACAGAAGATGTTTTGCATTAGAAATTTTTTTTTTTTTTAGTTTTTCGTTTTAGTTTTCAGTTTGGTGATGGGATGGAATTTGGATTGTCGCTTCGGCCGAGAATATTCGTTTGCTTCTCTCTTTTTTCTTTTTATATATACTAAAGTCGTTATGATAGTAAGCAAACAAAAAAAAATATACCTACCAGTAAGGATTTGACAGGTTATTTATATACTGTGGTAAAATAATCAAGTATAAGAGAAAAAGGACAAGAACAACGTGACCTTGGTGTAGTCAAACGGTAACAAAAGAAAAGACGCGTACCCGTTGAATAATAATTATCTACCAGTATACAATTCACGTAAATGTAGTTATTCTACTTCAGTTTCCCGCGTCCCCTCCTTATTTCTTTGTAGTAAATCAACAAAAAAGAAACGATGTATAAAAAGCATACTGTTTAGTAGTAATCATCAATAGTAACGTGAGTAAACATATAATATCCCATTTATAATTCCCTTGTGTTTTCTTTTTACTCGCCACATTCAATAAGTATGTAACATCACAATAATATTATAAAGTATCAAGTCACGTTGTTTTCAAATGTATATGTTTTATTATGTAAATATCAGTCTTCCAACTCACATGAACTTGCAACTGGCTGCAATTTTATTATTTTCGTGCAACCGTTGTGTCTGTTTTTTACTATTTCGGTTAACTTATTGCTTTCAATGTTGACGGGTATTTGAAAACTGTTTCAACCGTTTATAGATCAAGTAGATCTTTGTATGTTTTGGAATATGTTGATGGTAAACGTATATTAACTTTAAACTTGAATGAATTTTAATAATGATTGAAAATTTTACTTCCAATTTTGAACCAAAAACAGAAATAATAAAAAAAAACAATTGCATCTATTGTATCCTTTAGAAAACTCACATAATCCCAGTTAGATAAAGAAGATTTGACATTTGTTTACCATTCCAATTATACTAACAACAATTCTGGACACTATATTTAGAATTCAATTGGATATTGCCTCCAAGCAAAACTTGTGGAACGTGACTCAAGTAAAAAAAAAATCTAAACATATGACGTAATCATTTCCTGTATATAGGGATCAACAACAATATCAAACAACAAAGCACTTGTCGACATAAGGTGGAGAAGAACAGGCACTGGATGTTGGTAAAACTGGCCTTATGGGTATTGTGACTTTCAATTATCGTCGTAAGGTCAATTGAAATTTTTTTACTTCCCCACAATTACTTTAGAGTAATAAGCGGTACCTGTCAACAAAACGATTTGCATTGGTCACAACTTTAACTTTGTAAGATCAACTATGTTTCACTTAACGCTATAACTGACATATATAGAGAATCTCAACTTTGATCTCTATGCTTCTATCATGGTCTATTCTATTAGCAAGCAACCCTCTATGATTCACACAAGGTAGTGTAGATCTGTAAAATCTTGTTTTCTTTAACAAAAAGTTTGTTATCGTTCATTGGAAAAAAAAAAAGATTAAGATTACATAAGCGACACAATGTTGATTTTGCAAAATGAGAAATCAACAATACACAACATGGAAAAGGGGAAGAAGGAAAAAAGGAAAAAAAAAAAACAATCTATAAACATATTGTTTTTCTTCCTGATTTTATAATATATGTCTTTTCCTGCTCAGTTATTCTTCAATAAAACCAATTGAATTATCATAGTACACCAAGTTCATTCGATTATTGTCAAGTTATTAGAAAAGAAATAAAGAAAGAACAAGATGTCGACAACTCAATCTCCAATTCAACATCATATTCAAATTAAAGAAAGTTGGCTTGTTGGGAAAGCTTTATTGAACTTCACGTCCCTTTTCGTGACCCTTGGGGTTCTTAGTTTTGGCTTTGAACAAGGGTTATATGCATCCTTGATTACAAATGAATATTTCAAAGAATACTATAATGAACCTACACCAGCAGAAATTGGTATCATGGTAGCTATTTTAGAACTCGGTGCTTTGTTTTCATCATTTTTGGCTGCACAAGCTGGTGATCTTCTTGGAAGGAAAAAAGCAATTAGATACGGTGCCGCAATATTCTTTATTGGTGGTTTTATCCAATGTATTTCACCTAGTATTTTGTGGCTTAGTATTGCAAGATTAATCAGTGGGGTGGGTATTGGATTCTTAACTACAATTGTCCCAATGTACCAGTCTGAGATTAGCCCTGCTGAAGATCGTGGATTTTATGCTTGTGTCGAGTTTACAGGTAATATTGTCGGATATGCAGCCAGTATTTGGGTTGATTTTGGCTTTTCATTTATCAATAATCATTATAGTTGGAGAGGTCCTTTGATTGTTCAATTCTCTCTTGGTGTGTTATTATGGGCTGGTACTTACATAATTGTTGAAACTCCAAGATGGTTATTAAACCATGACCATGATTTAGAAGGAATGATTGTCATTGCTGATTTATACTCCGATGGTGATGTTGAAGATGATCATGCTATGAATGAATATAGAAACATCAAAGAAGGTGTTTTAGTTGACAGAATCGAAGGAGGTGAACGTTCTTATCAATATTTGTTTAAACGTTATGCCAAAAGATTGTCTGTTGCATGTTTTGGATTGTTATTTGCCCAATTGAATGGGATCAATCTTATTTCCTATTATGCTCCTATGATTTTCGAATCTGCTGGTTGGGTTGGAAGAGAAGCTATTTTTATGGCAGGTATCAATGCTATAATTTATCTTATCAGTACCATTCCTCCATGGTATTTGGTTGATTCATGGGGTAGAAAACCTTTGTTGATGACAGGTGCAATTGTCATGGGTATACCATTATACATTGCTGGGTATTCACTTTATTTAAATGACACATTCACTCCTACCGTTGTTGTTGCATGTATTATTATAACGAATGCGGGTTTTGGATTTTCCTGGGGAGGAATTGGTTGGCTTTTACCTTCAGAAGTTTTACCGTTATCTGTACGTTCAAAAGGAGCAGCCTTGGCCACTGCTACCAACTGGCTCTCAAACTTTTTGGTTGGATTTGGATCTCCTATTTTATTGGATCTTATTAAGTGGAAAACATATTTGATTCCTGCAACTTCATGTATCATCTCATTTGTCGCCGTGTGGTACTTGTTTCCAGAAACAAAGGGATTATCATTAGAAGAGATGGGGTCGGTATTTGATGATAAATCTTCAATTTTCTCATATCATGGTTCTGGAAGTGTTAGTGGAACTAGTGGAAGTATTTATGGGTCGACTGATCTTGGTAGAAGACCATCAGTTAATGAATCAATTCCAGCATCAGAACCAATTCACCAATCTGCTGCTTCGATGGCAAGAAATCCAGGCACTGCTCAACCACATTTAGATGGAATTATCACTGGTGCTGCACCACCACCAATAAGACCAGTTAAATCTGATGTTGGAGATGTTTCATCATTTGATGGAAGTAATGCTGGTTCTAGTAGTGGTATTGTTCAAGAGATTGAACCTCCAACATTAGAACAAATCCTTAAATTCAAAGCAGAAGAACAAGCAAAACCAAATATGTTGGTTGCTTCTTTCCAAGCATTATTTGGTAAGAAAAAGGCAACATCAGCATCATCCAACGATGAGGAGAGTAGATTATTGGGATAGATCACCATTGTATAAATAGAACATTTCCCTTGTTTTTATTATATTTATATTTATTATACACGTTTTTATATATATATACATATTCTTCTATTTCAAAGTTATGTCCATTTCGATTTCTGGAATATCACGTCGAATAGTTGTATTGTTTTTCACAAGTTTCTTTTCATTGAATAATTTTTCCAATTCTTTTTCAATCATTGGAAATAATGTATCATAATTACAATTTCTTGCTCTTACTCTTGATTCACGCAAGAATCTTTCTGCTTTATCATATTGACTTAAATGAAGATTAATAACTCCTAATCCATAAGTTGCAATAGCAACAGTTTCACTAATTTCTTTATGTTGTTTAATAAAATCTTGTGGGAAAGATTTAGCAAATTGTAATACTGATTCATATGATTTAACAGCTAATTTTAAACAAATTTCTCTTGATTTGACAACATTTCTAAATGCTTCTTGATCTTGAATAGGAATTGTTTCTTTTAATTGATTTTGTGATGAAAAATCTTGATCTCCATTTAATTCTTCATATTTTATACCTGATAATTCTGAAATTTTTCTTTTTAATCCAATTTCTTGAGCTTCTAATTCTTCCGCTTGCATATATAATAAAGAACCAAGATTACATTGAGATAATAACATTTTAGAAGGTTCAATATCTGCTAATAACATAGATTCATTCATTGCAATTTTAACTTTTGTAGCCATAGTTAAATCTCCTGCACTTATACAAATTGCACTTAATAAATCCATTGCATTGAAAAATTCATCAGTAAAAGGTTCCCAAACTTCAGGAGTTTTTTTAATTCTTGATTCTTCTCCAGTTGCACTATTAGTAATTACAATTTCATCATTTTCTAAAACTGCAGTATAAGATTCTCCTGGTTGTTGACTATTGTTATTACCACCATCTGGTTTAATTTTATTAATTAAATTAAGTTTACCAGGGGTTTGTCCCATTAATTTATTTACTTCATCTTGAGCAATAATTAAATGAGTTATTAAAATAGCTTTTGATAATGCAGGATTTGAAGTGTTTAAACTAACTAATTTAAGTGCAATTCTTAAATCTTTTTGAATCAAATGACGCCTATGTTTACGATCTTTAATTCTTAAACCATCTTCAGATTGTGGGGATGCTGTTAATACAGTTAAATATAATGTAGCGATTTCATTATAAATATAAGCAGCATCAGTTAACATATTTAATCTTTCAAACATTTCTCCAATTTTCAATTGTATTCCAGTATATTCATCACTTAATGGATCTAATCCTATTTCTTGTGCATGTTCCAATGCTTCAAGATAATGTTTTAATGCTAGTTGATAATCAAATTCTCCTTTATCACTTTCTGCCCATAATCCTTTACGTAAAATTTTAGCTATTGAACTTGGAAAAGTATGCTTGGGCCACCACATATAATATGCATATCCTGTAATAACACCCAATCCTGCCGTGACATAAAATAATTTTTTAACCCATGAAGTTTTATTGACATTAGGAGAAGGATATGGATTGGTATAATTATATTGAGAAAATCTTCTCCTAAATAATAAATTTGATTGTCTTGATCTTAAGACCAACCTACTTTTTAATAAACTCATTCTTATGTGGAGTATAGTAAAATGGAAGAGAGACTACTGGCCAGTAATCCTCTTTTTTTCTTTTTTTAATCTGATCTTAATTATGAGAGCAAGAAAAGGGAAAAAATATCAAGAAAGTCGTGTGAAAAACAATATTGGTAAGGTCGTGTATATCCACACAAGAAACATCAAAACCCACTTTAACAAAAAAAAAAAGACTCCCATAGAATTTTCTATACGATAATGAAAATCAAGTAACCATCATCAGATCAATTGAATACTACAAATATTTGTTTTTTTTTATTTCACATTCTATTAGTTTTTTTTTTGGTTCTTTTCATTTATCAATTGATTTTCAATAATTGGATAGTTTAATTAGTCATAAAATGTCATCAAATATTCTTTCGGTATTTAATCCTCCTAAATCAGGTCCTTATCCTCCATCACAAGAAAATTCAGAAGAACAATGTTTACCATGTACAGCAATTCAATCATTTGTTGCTCTTGGATGTGGATTTTATTTAAGTTCACCAAATCAATTTAAAGATAAAACTACAGGAAAAATAGATTTCGTTAAAAATCCACTTTGGTGGCAAAGATCAGTTCGTGGCGCTGGAATTATATTATTTGGTTTAGGTGCTTATAGAGCAGGTGAAGTTTTTCAACTTTTATATAAAAAGAAATTTGGAGAAATTTAAACCAGTCTATAAAAACGGAGCAAATCGATATTGGTTAAATGGAAATCATATCCAAATATTAAAATATTTTATATTTAATCATGTAAATAGGAACGTTGATAATTTAATGAGTGAAATAATGAGTTACACAACCATGAATCGAGAATTAAAATCTGACAAAGTAAAAAGATCAGTTTTATTTTTGTACCTGGTATTGTATTCTTCTTAGGGGGAAATGTCAAAAAAAAAAAGAGAGGATTCGAAAAATGCAAACTAAAATAAATTACAACCTGGTTACTTTCAGGTTGAATCCTAGAATCTTGGATTCGTTACTATTGCATTATGAGTTTACTTAGCCATAGCTTCGTGTCTATGAATTCATGAATTGTCTTTAAACCGTTTACTCGCGTGTTTATTACACACTAACAATACATCTCTATTCATATATCAAACTAAGTCAATAGCCCTCTATACGGCTTTGACAGATTGAGAACTTTTGCATTGTACGGCACGAAGTTTTTCTATGATTGTTCATTGATGTCTTGATTGGATAACAGTATAGTTCATGCAAAGAGACACATTATGAGTAACAAAGACAAAAAAAAAAAAAATTTGCACCCAAAACCAATAAATAAAAAAATGACGAGTTTGTTATAAAGATCAATTCGTATGATGTTATGAATAATCAAAGACATGAGAGAATGGAAAAATGCGTAGAAGGTAAATTCTTTCTTTAAGTACATATGTACGTATTACACCACCTTTACATGTACATAAAGCAGTCAAATTCTCATAACCATATCCATACAAACAGTGCATACAATGATAACAATAGAATAGAATTGAAGTGAAACGGAACACTTCATCACTAAGGAGAGAAAAGGAATTAATTATTGACCGGGAAGTGGGGAGAGCAAAGAAAACAAGAGGAGGGGACGAGGAGGTACCCAAGTTCAAACATTTGATGATTATTGTAAGAAATCAGAACGTAGTGTTGATAAAGTGGGGATGAGGCATTTGTCTAGAGTTTATAGATAGCATGACTTTCTTATCTCTATCGACTATACAGAAAAAAGAAATTGATTTCTATTGGCTAAGAAAATGTAATGATTATACAAGATTTCTACTACACTCCAAAAAAAAACCAAGAAATCTTCGTTAAGATAACTAGAAATTATTATAACCGTCTAAATAGAAGATTCATTTCAACGGTTGTTTCTCAACCAAGGATACCATTTGGCGAATCAACCAAAGGGTGATGGAATATTGGAGACAATGGATTATGAGATTTTTCTTAATGTTAGCATCATAAACTTCTTGGTTAGATAGTGGTGATCATATGTTTTTCGGTTTTATTTTTCATCTTAGTAATCGTCATTATAAATGACCAAATCTAGTTATAAATTCCTAAAATATAATGCCAAATTTAAAGGTTAGATAATGATATATATAAAAAAAAGGGGGGTGAGTAATGACATAAATATCAGATGAGAAAGACAGTAGTGTTAATTACTAACCATAATATACTGAAAACTTAGTGAAATTATAGAACTACCATTAACAAAACCAGTGGAATGATTTTTGTGATGGTTATTGTGTTGATATGATGGCTGTCAATTCTAACGAAACCCATGGTTAAACAAAACGGCTTGTACTAAAGTCCGATAGGTTTAGGTGTGAGCTTGATTGAGGTTAAAAGATTCCTTCACATAACGCAACAACAACAATAACAACAAAAAAGAAAGAAACAAACAAACATAAAACTGAACAATCTTTCATTCAGTGGGTGTAAGTACACAGAAATACATTCAGTCTGAGTAATTTCATTTCAACGATTCACATCAAACCATAGTTAATACAAAAAGGAAATCTCATAGAAGACATTGTTGAAATATTTCTAAACTAAACAATAGAAATAATAGCAATAGTAGATCATACATATAGTTCAATGAAGACAGAAACTTGCATTATTAATTTTGCAATGAAAATTTTTTTTATTTCCTGTATACTTCTCCTTCTACTTCCATTTAATGCCGAGTTGTGGGCCAAAAAAATAAAAAAAAAAGAATTAAAACCGCTACCAAAATGTGTTAGGGGCGTTGTTAACAACAAAAAGAATTATCTAACCGACTTTGAGCGTTGAGTGAAATGTTATCCAGTGTAAACTGCAGATTTCTTTCTTTTTCTTCAGAATCATAATGTTCAATTTCTACGCCATGTTAGATGGGTCATTCATATGTAACTTCCCACCAATATACAACACAACACAACACCCAATCAACAAATTACGAATTATGAGCACAGGGTTTTTGTATTTCATAGACAATAAGCGTAGAATTTCAATTGTATTTTGTGTTTTGGTGTGTGTATATGCCTAACAATATTAGTGGATTTACATGAATAACACAAATTATATCTTTGGTGATTTTACATACAATAATACCTACATTATCTATATGTATATTTTTTTTTCTATTTTATTTTTGGAGACAAATTTTCATCAACAAAACAGTATCTTTATCTTTGTACATAAAATTAAATTCTCTTTTCTTGAAAACGGTCTTTCAAACAAAATAAACCAAACAAGCAGACAAATTGTGGAAAATTGACAGTTATATCCTTCAAAATTACAACTCATCACGTGTCAACAATAGTATATCCGTGTTTTTTTTTGTTTTTTGTTTTTCTCATTAAGTTTGTGTTTGGCTTGTCTGAATTGTCTCCTCTGCCCGCTTATGTAATCGGCTTCTGCTGATGGATCGACTCTGTCATGAAGCATCTCTATTCCACAACGAGTAGTTTAATACACCTAGCATTGATATTTTAATTTTGTCAATACCAGCTTACTTGTTGGGTGATTCCTGTATTTTTTTTTTTAAAGATGATGTTCGTGATACTTTTCTAATCATTATGAACATTAACGACTAAAAATAAATTAGACAGTAGACGCGGTTGTGTATCATAACCTTTTGATAAAATCACTACTTGTTCCACTAGTTGTTATTTAGTACTAATTGATTATTTTTATTTGGTTTTCTGTTTAATTTAAACATTTCATACGATTAGCAGTGGAATGTTGGAAAAAATTTTTTTTTTCTCTTTATATTAATAAATGTAAGGGGGGCTATAAAAACAGTCTCTACAAGACACACAAATATTATGAGGTTATTTATTATAATTGTTCCTGTAATTTCATTAAAGAAAGAGTGAAGTATTGGATAAATACTTTTCCTAGAAGCTCAATTCTTTAACGACAATGATTCTTCATTCAAAAGTACGACTGTTGATTTTGCGCTTTATCTGTATATGTAACAGGACGTGGTGTAGTAGATGTTTTGATTTACATGCGGTTATGGGTCTCTTTCATTATATTTTTATTTGTATTCTATTCTATTGAATTACTGAGTAAGGTTCCATGTGGAGACTTAACTAAGAATTTTAGTGTAACACATGACCCGAGGTAGACAGGTATCAAAACTTGATTGGATGTCATTACAATACAAAAAAAAAAAAAAAGAAAGCAAATCTAGTCCATTTAGTAAGATTTGTAATCCATTCAAGAAAAAATGAATAAGGATTATGGGCCAATGAATTTTGTTGTTATAAATTTCTTCTGTTCTATTGCTTAATGTCTGTCTTAGTTTGACCTGACACAAACTTACAGGATTGGACAGAACACTGAGAAAAGGTAAAATGCAAAAGACGCAAAAACCAAATTTGACGCACAATTTAATTGCTGCAAAACAACTTAAATGTTTTAGTATGCATCATAGCTACTCTAAAAAAAATATGATAGGTATACTAACCATCTTTTTGAGTATAAGGTTTATCAATGGTTATGCCATCTACTTGTATAGTTCAATAGATTGACTAATCATATTACTAAGTCAAAATACATGGATGATGGTTTAATTTGGTGGTGTTTTTTGTTTTTTGTAACAAATCTGTAACGGATATGATTAATAATCACAGAATCCCCAATCTGTCATGTGATAAAGGTTAAAGATAGAAAGTGGAGAGAATTTCACATGTTTGACAAAGATGTACATTTCATCTTACCGTTCCGAAAAGATTGGCAGCAAGACATACTCACTTCAATAAAGTAACACATAGCTAAAAATATGTTTAAATCACATTACATCCAGTTGTGAAATTATGATGAAATAATAATATTTCTCGGGTATAACTGGAACGGTTCCGAAATCAAATAATAAATTCAAAGACATCAAAAATAAATAATAATAATAATAATAGAAGGCATCAATCTGATGTTTAAACAAAAGGGCAACAAATCAGGATCTTACAAAAGAAGAAGAAGAATAAAAACAAAAAAAGAAAATGCCCATCTTCATAATTGTGTTTTGAATTTATTATTAATTTTTTTTTTGTTTCATTCAATATAATATTTTGAAAGGGTTATATAACCAAAGATTGTTAGCTTGGAAGTATTAGAAAATACGAAAAATACAGATTCAAATTAGAGCTTCTGCCCCTCTAAAATATTCTTATGAAATAATAAAATCAGTAACCCTGTGTGGATTGCATTGCACGTGAATGTATATATTCCATGTTGCTGAAAATATTTGATCGATGTAGGTCATTTCATATATGATAAAATGTATTAATAACAAAGAAATACAAAAGAAGAACTTGATGGAAATTTCAAGCGGAATCAACGTGGTTTTCTTGAGTACAAATCAAATTGTAAGTCAGGTAAGTCAAGAGAAAAAGACCAGAGAAATTAAAACATAATAACATAAAAAAAAATGTGGATTACAAAAAAAACTAATCCATGTAAACAATATAATAATTATGGGTTATGAAACCCTTGAATTGTTTTTGTTTTTGTTGTTGGTGCATGGCGCGTAAATACATGGTGCATTTTTGTCTTTAATTTGAAGGATTTTAATCAACAGACTAATATTCATGCAACAATCAAAAATCAAAAAAAGAAAATAGCATGATTTTAACATGGTTTATTAGACTTTGAAGAGGAAATATAGTTTGATTAGAAACTATTATTAGTCTCATATATTTGTTATCGTTTGTTTTTAGACCTGATAAGTCGGCGATTGGTGATACTGCTGGCTCAAAACGTATTCAAAAATGGTTAGTTTAGTCATAATTGGTCAGAGTAAGTGTTAGAAACGATCGGTTATTCCTCAGTCTTCATGTTTCCCCCCCTTCTCTCTTTTATCAACGGTTTTGTAGTAATGTGATATCACCAATTTAGAAATTCTGGTTTTTTTTTCTAAAGATTGATAAATGGTTAATAGAGCGCAACTTGGTCGGAACTGGGCTCAATCGATTTATGCCTAAGCCGAGTGTTAGATGTTTCTGGAATATGGATGACAAAGTGATTTGGGTTATCTACTGTTCATTATGCAATTCTTAATTCCATATATATATATTAAAAAAAATATCAATTACATCAATCATACCAAACGTTGGGAAAGGAGAATATGAACAATTTAACATTCAGGCAAAAAAATAAAAGTGATTTTCCACGCACGATTTAATATTTTAGTATTTCTCTTTTCTTGCATTTCCGGTAGTTTCATAAATTCCAGATGGTGGTATTTCCGAGGGAAGAGGCAATTTCGCTGCTCCTTGTTTTCATTATCAGAAACTAAAAATAAAATTGAAACTAATGAACAATCATCTTGCTCTTGTTTCATATGTTATGATTTTCCTATTTCTTTTTCTTTTAGGTAATATACACTCATCAACAACACTCACATTTAAACTTCATTCCCTTTTTCTACTCTTCCGCCCCCCACTTTAAGAGATGCAAAATTGGTTTTTTTTTTCAATTCTATTTTATTTAGTTTTCTTGTTTTAAACTACACACGAGCAGTGCTTTTTATTCTATTATGATTTAGTTCTATTTTTTGAGGATGCCATGTGCAACTTTGATGCGGTCTTACATAATCCCTTTTTTTGTACTAAAGATTGGTGGGGGATTATCACCATCATGTATGGCTATTGATACCCGCAGGTGGGATAATTTCCGTCGGAAATGGAGCGCACCGCGCTTCAAATTAATATATGGTAAAAATATGTAGCAAACTATGCAGGCGATGCTTTTTCTTTTCAAAATGCATGGGCATTTCTTATCACAGCGTCACGACAGGTGCATCAAAAGTACAAAAGGGACAACAACAACAACGTGGAAAATTTAGAGTTCAACAGAATATGGTATTGTAAAGAATTTTTATTTTTGAATATATTGTAACAAAATAAAGTGGGGACGTGACTTGGTTAAGGGATTCATAACCAATTGAATTTCTTTACATTTTTCTTCTGTTATATTTCAGAAGTTACAAAGAAAATAGTTACTTCCTGTCAAACCGAAGGGAAGATACTAGACAACGACGGCCAATATTTTCCACCTTCATCTACGAGATCAACATTTCTATTCTTGCTATTAAACTATTAATGAACTTTCAAATTTTTAGTATGTACTGGATTTCTTGGTTTCTCACAGGAACAACAAAATATCAATTAGTCGAAAGCTACTTATTTATGTGTTAAAGAAAATGCATAATGATTTATCGATAACCGAAACTTTGTCCAAAGTAAAATTTTCCTTTTGCGTTTATCGACTTTCGGTGTTGGATTATCTGATCTTAGTAATCAAAAAGAGAAAAGAAAACAAAAGGTTCACCATGATGATTGAACACGATTTGAAAAGACTGATTTCGTTGTTATTTTCTTTTTGTATCTGTGATTGGTTCTGAGAATTCATTTTAGTTGTAAATACACGAATAATGCCTACTTAAGCGGTTTGTAAAGTATGTAAGGTGTATTATTGGGAGGGGACGCTTTTTTTGTTTTTGGGTATTTAAGTATAATCTATTTTATTTTTAAGTTGTATGGTTATGAGAACTATCAGTTCTCTTAAACTAACCTTGGTGTTTCTAATTTGGACATCTGGTTTCTTATGGATATGTATAATTGACAATATCGATTATCGTGATCATCTTTAATGGAATAGAAAATAAAGTTTTCTACTAATTTCTTATTGGAAACAAAGTAGTTTTTCAAAATACACATCATGCTATTATATATCGGAAACTAACCACTAACATTAAATAATTGAATGAACAAGGAGTATCCTATTACTAAAATAACTTGGATGATGAGCATTTATTGGTTTTTCCGAGAGTCATCTAGTCAAAGTTATTGTTCTGGTTAGTTGTATTTTCTTTTCGGATCATTTGAATATTATATGGTTGCAATGAACAAAGCAAAGGTTTTTCCATAGATACATTTGTTCTTCTATTGTATCTAATATTTGATTGTTCCAATCTAACTTGAATATTATAGAAAGAAAAAAAATGTCAACGTCCAATAGCAATAGCAATGACTTCTCTCTGTCTTTCTAGTACTCTTCGCGTCCATTTTGCCAATGCCACAAAGAAGCTTGGTTGTGACTGTTTTGTCGTTCCTCAACCGATTCAGAAGTTTTTTTTTTCTTGCTGTATATTTAGTAGAACTTTCTAAACTATGGATATGCATAAATTCTTAGTTTACTTTTGTAGTTCTTTTTTTTTTTCATTTTGCCATTCAGGAAATATGGTTATATCCATCACAAAGAATACTGCATTTGAAGAATTAAGAATTATTTCACAAACCCACGAAAAACCACAACCTTAAGTTGCTATGCATAAGTACATTCATTCATGTATTATCAAATGAAAGAAAATTGAACTTTTTGTTTTTTTGGGTTGCTTACTGACTATGTAGATTTTAATATTCAAATGTAGGTGTGAAAAAAAACCAGTGTAGGATGGGTTAAAATTTCAACACATAAAATTACATGTCGATTAAGGAAGGATTTACCATATTACACAATATCGTCTACCCGTTGATTAGTTTCTCATTATTAATGGGACACAATTTTCAAATATATAAATGTATACAAAGTATCTGAAAATAATCCAAATTAAAAAAATTTTTTTGACATAAAAATATACCAAGTCTTGTTTTGAGATCCATTTTTTTTATTTATAAATATATTCTTATATTTTTGCATCAACAGATCATCATTCTCCTAGAGTTAGACTGTCCTTCATCAGTTGCTCCTACCTCATCATTATAAATATTCCATATATCACAACAACAACAACAATCATAGATTGAAATATTATCAAGGGTATCCATTTAATTTTCTATTTCATTTCCCTTTTGCAAAAGTTTCTCGAAATTAAGATTAACCTTTTATTAGATCCCGTAAAGACAAGCTTAAACCTTAGATTCGTTGTATTTTAGATTTTCCGAAGTTACATTGGGACATATTTCCATATTCAACTCAGCCTAAACGTATTTGTTCTTCTACTAGATATATAACGAGATCAACTCATTCCATATAAATACTTCCAAAATCATCAACAAACTCATCCCAGTATTTAGTTTCCAAAAACTCCACCATTCCAGTTTATTTATTTTTTTTTGTTTTCCTGTTTTGTTAGAGAGACCCCTAATATCTAGAACAATTTTTTTTTTGTATTTTTCTCCATCTGACACCAAAATAGAATTTTTCCCTCACAAAATCAACAACCTGTGTGTTTTAATTAGAAAGGAAAAAAAAAAATAAACTCAAACAAAAATAATTCAACTGTATAATTTCAGGACAATTGTAATTAACTATAATTAACAAAACATAATTCAGTATTGATAAGTAAAAGGTATATATTCTTGTGTGAATTACTATAACCTTCGAGTTAAGGAAGATTTTTAGACGGTAGAAAGAAGAATTCCTTTTGGTTTCAATAAAAAAGGACCCTTAGAAGTATTAACTATTCAGATTTCAGTATTAAATTGCTAAAGTATAATAAATAACAATACTGTGTGTGTGTGTTTTTGTTTTGTTTTAGTTGGTTAAGTGGTGATATTCTATTGTTAGTATTATTATTTTTACTGTTTTCCTGCTCCATTATTTTGCAATCAAAAAATCAAAAGTGTCCACCATATTGTCGACTGCAACTACAGCATACGGTGCTAATTACTATAGACCTAATACCATGGATCAACCCTATTTAGAGCATCAGTTGGACCCCAATGTGAATAATAATAATAGTAACACTAATCCCATATCTCAGGATAATAATCAAAATTCGTACCAACAACCTCAATATTCTCAATCACAACCACAAGTGCAACAACTGCAACAAAATTCACAGCAACTGCAATACCATTCACCTATACAACCACAAATTTCTCAACAACCAGGAGTATATGTTAATCCTACAGATAATAGATTTCAACAATATCAACAAGTACAACCTCGTGGGTCGTCTCAACAACCTTTACATCCACCACCAACATACATTCCAATGCCATCATCAAATTATATACCAAATCAACCATTTGGTCAGTATACTTTACATCAACAACCACGTCAAATGTATGATTCTGCCTATGGTGATCCACAACCAAATCCATTAAGCTATAATAATAACAATAACAACAATAATATTAATAATGGTGATAGAAATCTTGTTGCTCCTATTCCACCGTTACATGTTCAACAACAGTTGGTTTCAAAACAAGATGGTTCGTATAATACTTCACCTACTTCATTGAAACAAGAACCACCACATCAACATAGTATTTCATCTGCATCTTCTGTATCATCGCATTCACACCCCACTGCGGTTTTTAATAATGAGGATCAACAAATGGTTAGGTCGAATTGTACTAGATGTAAAAAAGAGTTTGATCAACCAGTTATAATTCCCAAAGCTAATGATTCATCTGGTGGTCAGAAATTATTAGCAGAACCTAAGATTTTCAAATTGTGTCAACATTGTCGAGACTTGCAAAGACAAAGATCTAGAAGATGGCAAAAGAAAACAAAGGATAAACAAGGTGTTTGTCGTAGATGTGGATCTGAAATTCCAATAGAAGAAAGAAAATTTGTCTTGTGTCCCAGTTGTCGACAGAATTTACGAACAAGAAAAGCTAATCGTGCTGCTCAAGGTAAATGTGTCCATTGTTCAGGTCCTTTAGATACTTCTATATTGGTCAAAGATGAAAATGGTAATATTGTTACTGAACCTAATGCCAATGGAGATGCTGAGTCTGAAGAGAAGAAAAATGGTCGAGGTACAAATAATTACAAAGTTTGTCAGAGATGTCGTGAAAATGATAAAATTAGAAGAACAAATTTGGAAAAAATGGGTAATTGTAATCGGTGTGCTAAGGCTTTAGATCCAAGTGATCATGGTAGAAATAAAGTTTGTCTTAGCTGTCGTACAAAGAAGAAGAAATCAACTCCTACAATGAAACCAACATCACCTATTCAAGGTCCTTATGGTTCTAATCCAATGCAACATCCACATTCTCAATTACATCAAGGATTACCACCACATCATATGATCCAACCAATGAATCAACCAACTGATCAGATTAATATGTTAATCAATAATCAACAACACTCTACTACTGGTTTAGATCAACAATACACTCAACAACAACAGTATGGTTCAGTTCCTTTACATCAACCTCATTATGGTCAGCAATATGTTCCATTGTCGTCACAATATCCAAATCAAGCTCCACTTCATGGTTTTCCTCAACAACAACAACAACAGCAACAACAGATGAATCAATACCAAGGGTTGCAACAATATTCTCAGTCTCAATTACTTCCTCCACCTCCTTCACATCAACAACAAAAACAACCACCAACTTCCCAATTACAAAACAATAATCATCAAGATTTTCAAAGTAACTTCTCAGGTGTTAATTAGAGTTGAATAAATGTATGGGACAATCGTTTGGTATTTTCTTAATCGGTTTGGCATCTAATTTTTTTTTCTCTCCTTTTCTTGCAACCAAAAAAAAGAAAATGATGATTATATGAGATTATGAAAACAGAAGAAAAAAGTTGAAACGAACTAGACAAAATAGATAGAAATTATTTTAGACTTTTTATTTTATATAAATTATATATACGGCTATTTTTTTTTTTAATAGTGAATGATGATTACTTTGTAGATGTTAAGAAGTGGTTGTAATTGATTGATGATAGCACGAAGAGTATAATGACATCTAGTGTCGAATCAATGTCAGATTCAGTGACTGACACAGCTATTGATCAACTACGAGATATTTCATCATGTTTGCAAGGACATATTATATGTGGCGCACATGTTAGTCTGAAACAATAGAAAGTAGCTTTGTTTTCATGGTATGATTGTTGTGGGGCCGAGGGCCCGATAAGGTCAAAGTAAAAGCGGGAGGAGGAGCACAACGGAGATTGAATGTATGATTCGGCGCAGTGGGGTATTTGTACCACCGCCAGGTAATATAGCGAAAAATAAAAAATAAAAAATAGTTTCAAATTACCATAACTGAAATTTTAGATATGGAATGAACTACAGTAAGATATCTAGACAAATTCCGGTTGTTGGTGTGGTTGGTTCTTTTATTGCGAAAGTAGATTTTTAAATCACTTGCTTCCAAATAGTTAAGACAATGTTTCAAGGTTTATTTGCTATTTTCTATTTTTGTTCAAATGGAAGTAACGGAAATAAGATGTACAATTTGTCAATCAATAATGTTTTTCCATCACAAATCAGAAACATGAAGGAAACTTGCACATATCATAACAAATTCAATCCAATGTAATGCCAACAAAATAGGAAACTTTCACAACCTAGACAACCGCAAAAGCAAAAGCAAAAGCAAATTAGAAGAGCAAATAATGAAAACTCAACATTTTCTAGAAGTTTTTATCTCAACGTATGCATGTTTCGTAGCAGAGCGGATAATGTCTACTACTACAAAAAAATATGAGATAAATATAAAGATACACGAAATTTCTTTTTATTTGTTATTTCCTCTTAGTTATTGTCCACATATTTAGCTAAAGACTTAAATTTGTAAATCCAAATGTGTCGTTACTTATGCTCAATCGGTGGATTTAAGGTATTTTGGTATTTAAAGAAACTTGCATTTCAATTTCCAAATATGGTGTATCATACTTTGCCGATGGTATTGTGGAGAATTTCTGATTTTCCGCACAATGTGCATCATTTTAAAATACACACAAAAAAAAAAGACAAAAATATATCGCTACATCTGGTAGCGAGAAGCAAAACATGAAAAATAAAAATAAGACTAAAAAAAAAGGGGGCATTCTCTATCTAACACTTGATAACATAGATAAACCCATCCCCAGGAAATCTGCAACAAGGAAATAGATTTCCGCTTTGATTTAGGTACTAACAATAATTACAGACATCTTTATACCCTCATATTGATTTCTTGATGGTTATGTTGTTGCTTTTTTTTTTTCTGTTCTTTCACACAACTCTTTTATATCCATGAAATTCTACATCGGCTTGAAAATAAATTACAAATTTGTGTAAATCATATGGTGTTTGGAATCAAATGGTGAATACTACCGAAGACTTGGGCTATTATGATTCTTGGCAATATATTTCAACGATGGGACAAGCGGTTATAGCTTAATAGATATAAATCAGACATTCATCAAAAATTAGGAGATAAATATATATAATAACTTGCAGAAGTAAGATCGGATCGACATATTAGAACCAAAAAAACGTTCCGAGAATAAAGACTATTTATAGTAGTATAAATTAGAAAGCGCAATTGATGGAAATCATATTTGCTTTTTTTGATGAAATGAAAATTAGATAGTGATGGTTTTAAAATTTCGTTTAGTCATATTCTCGGAGATATCATTTTCTTCCTTAACGATATGATGATATGATGATTGCATGTTAGAAATTTACAAAAATATTTCCAAAAATTACGTGATGTACAAGCTGGTAAGTAGTGGTATCCACTCTACAACTGCAATCTTAGAATACATTCCTATTGGTTTGAATATTCTGGTGGAATTTAATTGGAATCATGGTATGATATAATTTACTTTCGTTGTCAGTTAATAATGAGAAGACAAAAAAAATAGAATGAAACACTCTTCAACACAACCAATCAAACACTGACACGTTGAACAAATATTACAGAGTAGTTTATTGATAGTAGCTTTACATTATTTTCATGTAATAGAATTTATTCATTTTCTAAGATCTTTCTTTTTTTACTGAATCTTGATTTTCTTGCTTGAGCCAAATAAAGGGTTCAGGGTTGACATTGCAATTCTGGCCCAGCTGCAGATGAAAACACGTCTGTAGCAGCCCATAATCGTAGATAAAAGAAAGATAAATAAACAATGAAAAAGAGATGACAATTATCAGCAAGAATTGGAATATGGGATGATTGTTATGATAGGTTTTTTTATTACAAAATCTGGCGATAAGTTATATAATTGATAGTAAGAGGAAGAAGTCGATTATAGTGAAAGCAACAGAAACTAATTCGGATTGTTACGAATTAGACCGAAACGTTTTGGACCAAGTCCAGGCCAATGGCTCGCCCGAGAAGTGAACGAAACAACGACAACAAAACAAAACAAAACAATAAAAGTTTCATGTACAGAAAAAAAAAATATTATTCTGGGACAACGAGAAATCCAAAACCACAACAAACCCAAAACAACAAAAAGCAAAGAAGAAGAAGAAAAAAAAAAAAAAACTTCAAGTAAGGAAAAGCTCCTTTGAAAGATTCATTGTTTTATATCAACGTTTAACAACTACAATACCAATTATAATGTCGAAATTAAATCGTTTGGATCTTACAGACGATATTCGAGAAAAGGAATTACCACCTGTTCCAAGTTCTGTCAGTCAAACTTTAGATCAACCGTTAATGGAAACCAAAAGTTTGAGAAGAAAGAACTTTAAGAAACTTTCTTTGGACGCCTCCCCAGTCAAATCCAAAGAGAATCTAATCTCCAACGATACAATGGATATCAGAGAACCAACATCATTACGACAAAAGAGGCAACGTCCAGCTCCAATTCTCAATTTATCCAATTCATCTTCATCAGTTTCAAATACCCCTGCACAAATACCCACATCATCTACATCATCATTGGCATTTTCTCAACAATCACCTGGATCAGGTGCAATTGTCAGTCAAACTTTGAGTCGACCTACAAGTGCTGGTGGAAAAGCTGGTCCTGGATCATCCTCCACTTCACCTTTTAATATCAATAGAAGTAATAGAAATGTTGACCCGGACAATGAGGCATCCACCGATTTAATATTAAATCAGATATCAAACTTGGATTTATCAAATATGAATCATCACCAACAACGTCTCCATCAGAACAATCATCACCATTTACCGAGTCGTAAGAGACAAACTGTTATATCTTCCATATCACCAACCAAATCCACTTCATCATCCCCGTTAGAGCCGAAACCACAACTAGTAACAGATGCACAATCTCCTATAGCAACAACCAGTTCATTGAAATTGAATAGTAAAGATTTGTTGACTTTAAAGCAATTGGGATCTGGTAACTCTGGTTCGGTGTCCAAGATCTTGCATATACCCACTCAAAAAACAATGGCTAAAAAAATTATTCATATTGACCTGAAAAGTGTTATCCAAACCCAAATTATTCGTGAGTTAAGAATACTACATGAATGCCACTCACCGTATATTATTGAATTTTACGGGGCATGTTTAAACAATAATAACACTATTGTTATTTGTATGGAGTACTGTAATTGTGGTTCTTTGGATAAGATCTTGCCGCTTTGCGACAATAAACAATTTCCAACTTTTGTCTTAAAGAAACTTTCTTTTGCTATATTATCTGGTTTGACATATTTGTATACTACACATAAGATTATTCATCGTGATATTAAGCCAAATAATGTTTTAATGACACATAGGGGTGATTTCAAGTTGTGTGATTTTGGTGTTTCTCGTGAATTAACGAATTCTCTTGCAATGGCAGATACTTTTGTTGGTACTTCAATGTATATGTCCCCAGAAAGAATTCAAGGTATGGATTATGGTGTGAAGTCAGACGTTTGGTCTACTGGCTTGATGTTAATAGAATTGGCCAGTGGCCTTCCAGTATGGACAGATGATGATGATGATGAGGAGGAGGGTAATGGCCAATCCAATGGAATCAACGATATGAATTCATATAATGGCCCTGAAGGTATTTTGGATTTATTACAACGAATTGTCAATGAAGATGCGCCAACATTAACAAACAAGATCAATAATGTTACCAAACAACCTTATGATAAGAAATTATGTGAGTTTATTGATGCATGCTTAATCAAGGATGATGCTCTGAGAAAAACTCCATGGCAGTTATTGGATGACAAAGACGGGTTCTTGAAAGGAGTTGAAGAAGGTATATATGACAAAGAACATAAACACTGGGCTAAGAAAATTAGAAAACTTAAAAATTTATAATAGTACAATTAGTTTTTTATTTTTTTTTATTATTATAATAATAATAATTATTGTATATAGCGACTTTGTTTATCATAAGTATACACATATGGATACAACGTAATTTTTTGTCGTCCGTTGTCTTGTAATTACAACAAAGTTTCAGTCTCAATTGATTTCTTGTTTGAAACAACAACAGCATGCCATCTATACATTGTTCATATCATCATTAACAGCTTTGGAAACTTCCACCCCTTGAACTTTTTGATTGTAACTATTGCTTGGTTGAACTTTTCTGTTACTTCTAATTTCATCCATAGCATAACCAGGAATTTTAATGTTCCAATTCTTATCTAAATGTAATTGGATATCTCTTGCTTCAACACTATCAACTTTTCTATGTTTTGCCAATCTGCATGCAAAACTAGTAACAGAATGTATAAACTCATCAGCCAAATCCAATAATAATTCTTCAACATTTCCATCAATAGTAGTTTTCCCATCACCTTCATCAACACCAATAGTATTTATTAAATCGGTCAACTTTCTTTTATTAAATACTCTTCCAGTAGCATTTGCATCAAGTGAACTGGTATCACCTTCAATATCAAAAGTTGGCAATTTTGTAATTGCTGGAGTATCCAACAAAATACTCATTGAGTTTGCGGCACCACCTGTTAATGTCGGTCTTGCATCATTCGCACTATTGAAAGTAGTTACAATTGGTGGTTTCACATTAATGGAATTGGAAATTGGAATAGTTGGAGCAGATTGCCTAGTAATACCAGCCAAATTCAACGACATAGATGAACGCGATTTCTGTTGTGGGGTTCCTCGCGCAGTTGCTTGCCCGCTTCCTTCATTAGAGGCTGCACCCCCAGCTGTTCCCGATGCCCCAGCAGAATTTACATTGGCAACAGAAGGAGATTTACTTGTTGATGGTCCATTGGTTTTAGCAGCAGGTGTGCCAGTAGCACTAGAAGTTGATTGGCGTTGCAGCTGTACCTTATCTTGGGCTGTGCTTGGTGGAATTTGTGGTGGTTGCACTTGTTGTTGTTGTTGTTGTTGTTGTTGAGGCTGTGGTTGTGTTTGCTGTTGTTGGAAACGATTCTGAGGTGTAGCGGAAGCTTGTCTACTTGGTGCTCGTTGCTGCTGCTGTGGTTGTTGAATCGGTGCTGACACTGAAGGAGCAACCAGTGGTGGTCTATTCATTGAAGGTGTAGGTTGAGAAATAGGAAACGACGGTGTTGGTGCTTGTGAATTCATTGCCACTGGAGGTGGATTTGCTTGCAATTGTGGAGTTTGTCTAGCTGGCATAGGTGTTGGAGCTTGTGATTGCATTTGCATCACGTTTTTATTACTTTGAGTACGGTGTTGATTGCTCAAAAACTGTTGTTGTTGTTGTTGCTGTGATGGTGGTGGGTGAGCATTTTGCAACTGGGGAGAAAAACTACGTTGCTGAGCCATTTGAGCCTGGTTTTGTTGCATTTGTTGTTGTAAATTCTGTTGAGTATTTTGCAATTGCAGTTGTTGCTGTAGTTGGTTAGCATTGGTATTATTTTGTAACTGCTGTTGCTGTTGTTGTAGCTCAAGTTGTTTTTGACGTTGTGCTTTTGCCTGAAGAGCTAATTGATTCTTTATGTACAAGCCAACTTTATGGTATTGTTGAAATTTAGTTTTAAGTTCCAATATCTCTTTATCGATTAATTGTATTTGTTCCGGAGTAATATTATTTGTTTTCTTGCTTTGTTCTAGCAATTGAACCTTTTGTTGAACCTCTGCCAACTTCTGTCTAATTTGGCTAAACCTTTCCATCGTGATATTATTCACAAGTGGATTCCCGTTCATATGTCCAGAATTCATGTTTGAAGAGCCAGAAGAATTCATATTTCCAAACATATTATTGTTGTTTGGTTGTGGTGTCTGCTGAGACTGAGGTTGTGGAGTACCTTGCAGTTGTTGAGATGAGAATTGTGATGTGTTTGGCGATTGCTGTTGCATTAGCGGCGACTGTTGTCTCATTGGTGTACCCATATTAACTTGCTTTTGTTGAATCATGGGTGACTGAAGCGAAGAGTTTGGTGATTGCAGTTGCATCATAGGGGATCCAACTTGGTTATTATTCATATTATTCATATTATTCATATTATTCATATTATTCATATTATTCATATTATTCATTTGATTAAAATTATTGTTGAGGTTGTTCATTTGGGCTAATGCTTGTGCCTGTGCTTGAACTGCTTGAATTTGTTGTTGATGCTCCGACAAAGATTGTTGTTGTTGTTGCTGCTGCGATTGTTGTGGTTGTGGCTGTTGTTGTTGTTGCTGTTGTTGTTGTTGCTGTTGTTGTTGTTGCTGCTGCTGCTGTTGGTGAAGCCTATTCTTTTGTGCTTGATATCTTGCCAATAATCTTCTGATATTTTCAGCACGGTTAAAGAGCTGCTGTCTTTCTGATTCATTTGTGGAATTCTTAGCTTGATCATATGAAGTTCTCATTGCAGTTACCAACTGCGCTAATTGTTGAGGAGCTATATTTTGCAAATTAAATTGCTGTTGTTGTTGACGATTACCATTGTTGTTCTGGTTTTGCATACCATTATTCATGGGATTGTTCATGTTGATGGAAATGATTAAACGGAAGATATATAAACAGTACCAAAAATCAAATGTTTATAAACTTAAAATTATAATTTATTAAAATTCAATGTTATTCTACTGTACTTTGTTTATTATGATAAAAATATGATATATCTTTGAAGTTAAGCAAGTCGAAATGAAAGAATGTTTATTATTGAAATGCCAACTTTTTTCTTTTTTTTTTTTCTGTGTTCGGTTTTATATCGAGAACATAACAAAAAAAAAGTTGAGAGTAACAAATGTCGTAAACGTGATGTCGCACGACATACGTTGATAGATTCAACAGTTACACCATGAGAAATAGCTGGTGTGCTTAGAACATAGAGTAATGAAGTGGAAGAGTTCGTTCTTGATGTATTACAGTTAAATTCAAAAGTATTAGTTCTGCAAATCGTAACGTTCTGGTTTTGATGATGGATATTCGTAACGTACTCGATATTAACACCATGTTAGATACTTTAAATAAACTGGTTGAGATACTGCTTCTATTTTAACAAAATATAAAACAGGAATGCTTCTATTAGCATTGGTTGTTCTCTATTGGTTTGTTTATTTGTTTATTTGTTTATTTGTATGTTTGTTTTATTTCTTTGGTATCTCACTAATATGGCAATAGTGGTGTACTGCAATGGCTAAAATTGTATATAAAGGAAGCTTTCTCACTCACACATATGATATGATCTATGAAATAGTTCAGAACAAGTGTTATTGATTGCTTCACGTGTAAATACATCTCATGATAATGGGTTCTTGTTGAATACAACCTCGTTGTAGGTTTTGCAACACATGGTACAGAACGCGGAGATGTTGATTTGACTTTCATACAGGATTACGCGTGTGGTTTGAAATAAGAAGGAAAGAAAAAAAAAATTCTCGATGGTTACTTAGATTCACTTTACACAGACGTATATATCTCAGCGGTGTTTCTACTGTTCATTTTTTTTTTTTGTTTGACATTTCATTCTAGCCAATTATATTATACAGAATTGGAATTATTTATTACTGATATTAGTATCAACATTAATAGACTATGTCACTGCGTCCAAATAGATTTAAAGGGTCAACGTCCGCCCGATTTGTTAAGAATGAAATCAATACAAATTATAGAAATACAAAAGAATATCGTCTGCAACAAAACAGCCAAGTTGTTGATCCATATGTTGCCAACAATCCTATGCTCAATGAGTCAGTCCAAAGAAAAGAGCTTGTTCAACGAATAGACAATATTGATTCACTTATGGGATTTGATAGATTTGATCACGGGGAAAATGATGGAAATAAACCACGTAAAGGGTGGTTGATTAATTTTCATGCTACAACTATACCGAGTGATGAATATTTGACAGGATATTCTGGTGTTGACTATTATTTTCTTGATGAAGAAGGAGGGAGTTTTAAAGCTACTCTACAGTACGATCCATATTTTTTCATTGATGTATTACCAGGAGATCATGAGCTGGAGGTTGAAGAATGGTTGAGAAAGAATCTCGAATCTTGTAATGTCAAAAAATTCAGTCGTGTTATCAAAGATGCTTTGGAGTTGCCTAACCATTTATTGGGGCTTAAGAAGAATTTAATCAAACTTAGTTTTCATAATAATCAAGACTTGTTGGCTGCTAAAAGGATATTGACACCAATCATTAAAGACAATCAACTAAAACGAGAATCTAGAGATCTTTATAATTTTAAAGACGTTGACTCTTCTTCAGATCCATCTACCTACATTGATGATATAAGAGAATATGATGTTCCATACCACGTGAGAGTTTCCATAGACAAACAATTAAGAGTTGGTAAATGGTATGATGTATATGCTAAGCATTCAAAGATCGAGATTGTTGAAGACAAAGAAAAAATTGCATTTGCAGACCCTGTTGTTCTTGCGTTTGATATCGAAACCACAAAAGCTCCTTTAAAGTTCCCTGATGCCAAGGTTGATCAAATAATGATGATTTCCTATATGATCGATGGTGAAGGTTTCTTAATCACAAACAGAGAAATTATTTCTGAGGATATTGAAGATTTTGAGTACACTCCTAAACCAGAATATCCAGGTTTGTTTACAATTTTTAATGAACCAGATGAAAAGCATTTATTGATGAGGTTTTTTGAACACGTCCGTGAAGTTAAACCTACCGTGATTGCAACATTTAACGGGGATTTTTTCGATTGGCCATTTGTTGAAAAGAGGGCTAGATTCCACGATATGGATATGTTTGATGAAATTGGTTTTGCGAAAGATAATGAAGATGAGTATAAATCTAAATACTGTGTGCACATGGATTGTTTCCGATGGGTCAAGAGAGACTCATATTTGCCTCAAGGTTCTCAAGGTTTGAAAGCCGTCACTACTGTCAAGTTAGGTTATAATCCCACTGAATTGGATCCTGAATTAATGACTCCTTATGCATATGAAAAGCCACAATTGTTATCTGAGTATTCTGTATCTGATGCCGTTGCAACCTATTACTTGTACTACAAATATGTTCATCCTTTTATCTTTTCGTTGTGTACAATTATTCCGTTGAATCCTGATGAAGTGTTAAGAAAAGGTACTGGTACCTTGTGTGAAATGTTGCTTTCTGTTCAAGCATATGAAGGAAACATTCTATTGCCGAATAAGCATGCGGATCCAATTGAAAGATTCTATGATGGACATTTATTAGAATCAGAAACGTATGTTGGGGGTCATGTTGAATCTTTGGAAGCTGGTGTATTTAGAAGTGACATCGACACCGATTTCAAGGTAGACCCTACAGCTATTGATGAGTTGTTGGGCAACTTGCGCAATTCCATGCAATTCTGCATAGAGGTAGAAAATGGTAAGAAATTGGAAGACGTTGAAAACTTTGAAGAGATCTACAGCAAGATTGAAAGTTCTCTATTAAATTTGAAGAATACACCTATTAGACATGAAAAGCCACTTATTTACCACGTCGATGTGGCATCCATGTACCCTAACATTATGACAACAAATCGTTTACAACCTGATTCAATGAAAACAGAAGAAGATTGTGCAGCTTGTGATTTTAACCGACCAGGAAAAAACTGTGACAGAAGATTGCCTTGGGCATGGAGAGGAGAATATTATCCTGCAGAAATGAATGAATACAATATGATTAAAAGAACTTTGCAGAATGAAACATTTCCTGGTGCAAAGCCGTGGTTACCTCCAAGAACATTTGACGAATTGCCTTATGCTGAACAAGCTTCATTGATCAAAAAGAGAATATCTGATTATTCTAGAAAAGTTTATCATAGAGTAAAGGCCAGTAAAGTGGTTACAAGAGAAGCAATCATTTGTCAAAGGGAAAATCCATTTTATGTGAACACTGTTAGAAGCTTCCGTGATCGTAGATATGAATTTAAGGGGTTAGCAAAAGTTTGGAAAGGTAAAGTTGGCAAAATTGATGCCAGTGATACTATTGCAAGAGATGAAGCAAAGAAAATGGTTGTTCTTTATGATTCTTTGCAATTAGCGCATAAGGTTATTTTGAACTCCTTTTATGGTTATGTCATGAGAAAGGGTTCTCGTTGGTATTCAATGGAGATGGCAGGTGTTACTTGTCTTACTGGTGCAACAATTATTCAAATGGCAAGATCATTGGTTGAAAGAATTGGTAGACCATTGGAGTTGGATACTGATGGTATTTGGTGTATTCTTCCAAGCACTTTCCCTGACCGTTACAGTTTGAAATGTAAGGATGGCAAAAAGATCCACTTGGAATATCCTTGTTCGATGTTAAATTATTTGGTGCACCAAACTTATACAAATCACCAATATCAAGATTTGGTTGATCCAGAGACTTTTAAATACGAAACAAGATCTGATAATTCTATTTTCTTTGAACTTGACGGTCCGTATAAGGCCATGATTCTTCCAACGTCTAAAGAAGAGGGTAAAGGTTTGAAAAAGAGATACGCTGTTTTTAATGATGATGGGTCATTGGCAGAATTGAAAGGTTTTGAATTGAAGAGAAGAGGGGAATTACAATTGATTAAAAATTTCCAATCTGACATTTTCAAGTTATTCTTGGAAGGAAATACTTTAGAAACGTGTTACCAGGCTGTTGCAACTGTAGCCAACAATTGGTTGGATGTTTTAGATACTAAAGGTGGAATGTTAGAGGATGAAGATTTAATCGAGTTGATTTGTGAGAACAAAAGTATGTCCAAGTCCTTAGCTGAATATGGTGCTCAAAAATCCACCTCAATTACTACTGCTAGAAGATTAGGTGAATTCTTAGGAGAGGAAATGGTTAAAGATGCTGGGTTGGCGACCAAGTATATTATCAGTGCTAAACCCATTGGGGCTCCAGTTACCGAACGTGCGGTTCCAGTTTCTATTTTCTCCTCTGATAAGAAAGAATTGTTTTTGAAGAAATGGTTGAAGGATCCTTCATTGAATAAATTCAGTCCAAGGGATATTCTTGATTGGGATTATTATGCTGAGAGATTGGCTTCGGTTATTCAGAAAATCATCACCATTCCTGCTGCTTTACAAAATGTTAAAAATCCCGTTCCTCGAGTACAACACCCAGAATGGTTGAAAAGAATAGTAAAGAATAAAGAAGACACTAAACATCAGAGTTCAATTTCTTCATTTTTCACGAAAACAACAAAACAGGAAGCCAAGCTTAAGGATATTGAAGACTTCGGTGAAGTTGCTGCATCAGTGGAAAAAACCAAAATCAGTAAAGTTACTTCAAGAAAGAGAAAGTCTGGAAGAGCCAATATGGTGGATCTTGCTGAAGAAGAAGAGAGAAATCAAGCAATTTTGAATGGTCCATGTCCGTCCATGTTGGACGATTATCAAGGTTTCTTGCAATACCAAAAGGCAAAGTGGAAAGTACAAGCTACTGGAAGAGAACGAAGAAGAAAATTATTTGGTTCTAATGCTGAAAGTTCACAAAGATCAACTGTTGGTGGTATGATTAGAAAACGTGCTGAGAATATTGCTGGCTCAAATTGGGAAATCTTGGAATATAAACCGGACCCATCAAAACCAGGTGACTTAAAAGTTTATATTCTGGCTGGCGAGAAGGTCCATTCTTTCAATTTCCACGTCCCCAAAAAGGTATATGCTACATTCAAATCTGAGTTATCAACAAAGAAAATAATTCCTGGGTGTGAAGTTGAAAAGTCCAACGCTATATTGCCTAATGGTCATGATGCCACAAACTTGTACAAGCTTACAATGCCACAATCTGTATTTCAAGATCAGTTGAAAGATGTTGACGGAATTTTACAAGATTCAAACATTTTAGGACTTTATGAATCCAATATTGATCCTGTGTCACGTGCAATTATTGATCTTGGTAACACAGTTAAATTTGATGATACTAGAGTCGGAGCCCTTGGTAAAGGTCTTAAGAATGGTTTCAATACGAAAGAACTTTTAAAGGTTGAATCTGATACATACTTGAGAAAATTTGACATGGACATGGTGTACTTGTTGCATATTGTCACTAATAGTTATGAATTTTTCACTGTTTTTAAAACATGGGAAAATGATTGTCAAATGTTTGTGTTGAAGCCTTCTGCTGCTGCACAGGAATTACCAAGCAACATTCACAGAATATATCGGGAAATATATGAAACAAAGAAAGACAAGTTGGAAAAAGTTTCAAATATTGTCAAGTATCCAGAAGATATGGCATTTGAAGTTAACTATTATCATGATGCTTCCAAATTATTCAAGAAACTCAATCAATCCATTGGTAAGATACATGAAATGAGAAATACAAAAGCTTTGTTTGCTGTTCAGTCTCCATATACAGAACGAATCTTGAGCTTGCTTCCAACGTCAAATGATTTCCCTACAGTCAAAATGAATATTAGAGAGTTGTCATTACCTGCAGTTGGTTGGCAAACTTTGATATCCAAGCGAGTTATCAATCACTTTTTTGTATTGGCCTCCTGGATTAAGAATTTGGTTACCTTTGCTAAATACGCAAAAGTGCCACTTTGTAATTTACAAATTGAAAATTTGGGATTCTTAATTGACATAGAGTATGCGAGAAGATTGAGTGAAAATAATATTGTTTTATGGTGGTCGTCTAATCCTACTCCAGATCTTGGTGGGTTTGAATTAGATAGAGTGCACGATTTTGAGAACTTGGAGTTCCCTACTATCAATAATCCTGAGATATATGAAACCACTTGTTTGGAAGTTGAAATTGGTACTTTAACTATCAACACAATTCTTACTAGTTCACTTATTAATGAAGCAGAAGGTACTGATTTGGCAGAAGATGGTGTTCAATTCGACATGAACAATGGTGCATCAACATTTGCAGAAGATTCATTTTCAAGTCCAGCGTTGGCTATTCTCAGATCAATGGTTAAAGATTGGTGGGATGATGCATTAAGAAATAATGTGAATGCTGACTCTATAATGAATGCCTTGGTAACATGGGTTAACAAAAACGAATCATTGTTGTATGATCCAGCATTGCATTACCACGTTCATAATTTAACTTCAAAAGCCCTTTTACAATTAATCAACGAATTTAAAAAGATGGGAGCACAAGTTATTTTTGCTAACAGAAACAGAATGTTGGTTCAAACTACTAAGGTTTCCGTTGAGAATTCTTATGCTTATGGTCAGTATATTTTGAAAGCTGCTAGATCTAAGCCATTATTCAACTTTTTAGATTTGAAAATTGTGAAGTATTGG
Organism: Candida tropicalis MYA-3404; assembly: GCF_000006335.3. Lineage (NCBI taxonomy): Eukaryota > Fungi > Ascomycota > Pichiomycetes > Serinales > Debaryomycetaceae > Candida > Candida tropicalis. The sequence goes on along the minus strand of NW_003020038.1, from coordinate 1,587,736 downwards.
GATCTTTTAGTTTGGATGGATGAATTTAACTACGGTGGTAGATGTTGCACAGAAATTGTCAATGAAGAGATTCAAAACTTGATACCTGAGAATCATTGGCATTTGCAGAAATTCTTGCCTATTCTTTTCCAAAATGAATTTGAAGATTGGATTGTTATTTTCTTAGATGCATTGTCAAAGTACAAGTCAGAACATCTACTTGGAGGAGGTACCCAGAATCCAAATACACCAAGAGCAACACAAATTGTTCACATTTTGAGGGGACAAAAGAAGTTGGAAGCCAAGGAAATTGATGAAGAAGATATCAACAATGGTGTCATTGAAATTTTCAGAAAACCGCTTACCAGAAGAATTGAAAAGTTGTATCGTCGACAACTTGAAGCCATTTTAAATCCAGAATTTAAAAAGGAATATGAGTTTCCAAAATTGGCTGGATCACATTTGAATTTGAAGAATCCGGTTTTGGAATTGGTGAAGTTTTTATGTGCCATTTTTGCATTATCACAAAAGAGAACTATTGAAGTTAGATTGTTACGAAAGGAATTGTTACAAATTTTTGATATCAGAGAATTTAGTAAAGAAGCTGTTTTTAACAACCCAAGTTCTTCATTGAAACTTCCACAAGTTATTTGTGATTACTGTAACCATATAACAGATATTGATTTCTGCTGTCAAAACGAAGAATCTGTTTGGAATTGTTCTAACTGTCATAAGCCATACGATAAATCAGCTATTGAAGAAGGTATCATTTCACAACTTAATAAATTGTTTGTCAAATTTTATAGTCAAGATTTGAAATGTGATAAATGTAACCAAATTAGAGGGAATTATATGGATTTACATTGCAAATGTTCGGGTAGCTGGATAGAAACTATGGATTCACGTTCTATGGAAAAGAAGTTTCAAATCTTTAATAACGTTGCTAATTTCTATAATTTGAAAACGTTGAGAGGAGTAATTGAAGATATGAATTAGGGCATTATTTGTATTATCAAATAAAATGAAAAAAAGAATATATTAGAAATCTATAGTAGTTATTGAATATATTAGAGAAGAGTTTAATTTAGTATCCCGCATGATCATGTTTCAGTTGCTTGTCTTCTAGTAAAGATTCTTAAAAACTCTTTTTTTGAGTAAACTGGATTATTGACAATTTTTCTAATCAAATCGTTCAACGTGATCTCTCTTCTAGTAATGTACTGATCAAAAACTTTAGCAATTTCATATACTTGATCTTCATCAACTTCAGTAATAGTCTTTCCTTTATTTTTTTCATCTAACTCAGGCAAAATATCTTCAATAAATTCAATGAGTATCTTTCTGTCATTGTATATTTGATGGTCAACATGGGTTTTTATCCATCCCAATCCCCATTTATTTGTTCGTTTGACAATTAATGTCCATTCTTCAACCAATTGAATTACAGTTCTAATATCGCTATTCATAACAAATGGTGGAATGAAATCGGTAGTTGGCGGTAAAGACTCTAATTTTTGACGTTTGGAAGTGTAAATTGACGAATCACTACTATCTTCCTCTTTATTACCGGAATCATCAACTTCGTCATCACTAACACTTCCAGATTCTTCCTCATCGGAATCAATAGTACCATCAATTTCGGTATAATTTTTATGGTAGTTGTTTCCGTCATTTGATTCGTCTTGGTTCACTTCGTTTTCACTATTTTCATTATCATCACCATGATTGTCTTCCTTGTTTGCGATCTCTTTCAGTTCACCTTCTACACAATTTGGAGTAGCACCAGGTTGTAAAATAGCACTTAGTGGCGAAGCAGATAATAAATTTTCATCTTGTCCCTGGGTATCACTGACATTTATAGGTTCCCTTGAACCAGCATCTTTGTTGAACTTTTCTGATGACAGTGAACTGACTGTTTCTTCTCTATTAGCAGACCCTCCTTCTCCACTTTGTTCACTCAAAAATAATGGTGGTACATTTACACCAAGTGAAGAAATTGAAGATGAAACTCCGGAATATGTTCCAGCACTTGTTCCATCGCCACTACTTGAAGGATCAGTTGAACTTGAAATTGGATGCGTGATGCCACTGGTGGCAGCCTTGAAGTTTTTAATAAACTCTTCAACTAATTCTATGTTCTCGATTGAAGTTGGATAATTATCGAAATTTTCCTCATTCAATGAATGCAACAAACTCAACTTCTTTAAGCATCTTCTCAAATTCTTACTATTGATGGTTGAATCATTTCTAGTCAACTCTTCCAAATATTGAACAACTGTCTCACCATTGACGTGAAAGTGATTAAAATTGTTGTTGGAACAAAACAACGCATAGCGCTTAAATTCATTTTTATGCAAAATCTTATTTGCTTCTGTTATGCCCCCTAACTGATTGGTAGTGTTCAACATCTCATCTAATCTGTCCAACAAGTTGGTTGAGTTAAATTGCTCGACTGAAAATGGTGATTCGTTAGCTAAACCGGTAGTGCCACTTCCATCCACGTGTTTATTGATTAAAAAGACAATGTCACCTTCTGAATAATCAAGATTATATGCTTGACAGTTCAACTGATGCAACTTCAACAAGCTAGTTCTTAATTTTTTGGAGTTGCTTTTCTTGCTTTTATCAACTTCGGATGTTAAAAATTTTTTTAAAATGTTTTCAACAATAAAAGTATCAGTTCTCCCTTGACGAGCACAAAACCTAAGGAACCGCTTCATATCAGTTGCATAAGATTTAAAGGTGTTTTCAGTTAAACTGCTTAAAATATCAGCTGTTCTTTCACTTTCTAAAACTTCCTGGTTAAACTTGTTTAATAACGATTCTTCTTCTGGTAACAACTTGATTTTAGAAGTTGTACTCAATCTAAACTTAACTTCAGGGCGATCAGCTCCCGAGCCAGGAAATTCATTTTGTCCTTGACCACCATCTTCTCCTTCAGGATAATATTGTTCCTTACTTTCAATGCTAGAAGGGAATGTGGATGTTGAAGATGATATTCCTGATTTACCAGAAATGATTGAAGCATCGCTTGGTTCCTTCAGTGTTGTGGACCGAGAAGTTAAGGGTGTTGAGGATGAAGAACTGCTACCTTCAACAATAGCTTGAGTATTTTTCTTTTTGGTGGTTTCTTTGTAATTACTCATAATTTCTTGTACTATGTTATCACCTAAAATTATATGTGGTTGTGCTGTAGGATATACAATTGTATTCATGTGATACAATTTGTTCAAGGAAGAACGTAAACTTTTGATTGTGTTCTCAGTAATTTGTCCTCGTTTTTCTATTTCATTTTCAATCAATTCTTTTACTAGGTCATAATCAACATAAAAATCAGCTAACCCCTTATTTGCACAATGACATATATATCGTCTTATTTGATACAAATATTTTTCTTGGGTTTCATTTCTTAAACTTTTAAATGATTTGGATGCCACTTCATTATTTAAAACTTCATCTTCAAATTTTTTCAACAATATCTTTTCCCGCTGCCTATTTCTCGACAAATAATGAGTACTTTTGTTTCTATTTCCAGATAATATTGGATGTGAATCACTCTCTGTTCTCACTGTAAAATTATTTTCAAGGGTACCATGTTGTGCATAAAGGAGCTGAGGTGAATCCAATGCAGGGTTTATATGCAGCGAATCTTGAGATGCACCATGTACTGGATGCAAAGATAATGCCGAAGGAACATCTAGTGTAATATTATCGTCTGATTCTTCTGAGCTGCTTTTGCATCTTTCAAATGTTTCTGAATCCATGTCATCTTGCAATATCAAATTTTTACTTTTGTCCATAACTTGGAAAATGAAAATTTGGAATCAACTAAAACTAAAGAAGAAGAATATAATAAACTGGTAAATATGTAGGGATCAAACTTCAATAGTGTACTAAAAAACTAGTAAAATATTTAAACCTCATAACTTGACTGAATAATTTAATAAAGAAATTATTCTTCTATATATTGTTCATATCTTGACATAAACACTGTCTTTTGAAAAAAAAAAAAAAGCTAAAAAAGAAAAGGACAAAGAAAACGAAAAAAAGGTAAAACTATTTCTCCAAGAGCTGAAAAAAAAAAGTTTGATTTTGGTGTCATTTTAGTGAAATATTTGTAATTGTTTACAACTAGCCTTGGGAATAATCATACTTGGTTTATAGATCTATTCTGTGTTAATCAAATTTTGGATTTTGGTATTATTACTTTGCTATTTTATAGTAGTCTGATATGATCAGATTTTTCAATCTAAGAATACCCCTTAAGGTGTCAAATGGTTTGATTAAACGCAAAATTTTTGAAATGTAACCAACAGTTATGTGCCCCTTTTATAAACAATAACAAGATCTGATGTTATACTTGCTTCTTTTTATATGCTTGTAAGAACAATTTCTGGCCGTTATTTCTCTCGTGGTACTAAACATAGCCTAATTTACTGCCCTTTTAAATTTTTCATTCCAACTCCAAAAAGAACTAGAGACTAAAAGAGTAAAAACTAAAAGAAACTTTTATTGTTTGTTTGTGTTTCTCTTATCCATGGTGGTATTCATTAATTCATGTCCAAGAAACTTAACGAAGTAGACGTTACCCATTGACTATATTTGTGCTACTCTTCTGCCTACTGCGAAAAAAAATGCTTTGGTAACAAACAATGAAAAAAGATTCTCTTCTAATATTAGGGGGTAGTCACAATAAATCTACCATTAGTAATTAGCTTTCTTACCATTAGTCAAGTGAAAATAATATCAAATGGAAAATTAAAAACAAACGATATTCAGATTGAGTTATTTCAAATATATACTAACCGGCAGAACAGGAAAAAGATCTTTATCATATGTACCCTTGTTGACCACATGTAGTAGAATGAATTTCTTTTGAACAACACTTTTACTCGAAGATTAATTATTTACAATAATATATCAAAATAGTTGACATAAACTGAATTAGACTACAGTGTCATTTTTTTGGTTTGTACCAGGTCTTCTCCTTCGTTCGGTTATTCTTTTCCCTACTTTTTCACATCCTTCCATTACCGGTATCCGAAACTCTATGTGTATTAAGAAACTACTTTGTTTGTAACTAAGGTTACTTTTTGTACTATCGTGTCCACTATTAGAGTTGTTTTCTGGTTTATATTTTCGTACGCCGATTGGTACTTATCATTGGAAAAATAGTAACTGAAAATAAAGAAACTACATTTTATTGTTAGACTAGCAATACTATTCAAAACGTGACTAGCAGTCGTAGGCTTTTCTGTTATAATAATATAGGAAATGTATGCTCTCAATATAAAACATTGAGTTTTTTCTGGTTTCTTTTTTGAAGCCCTTTGTTGCGATAGTTTTCAACAGGACAAAATTATTTGAGCGGCTATTTAGTTGGACTATGCATGAAACTTTAAAGAAAGAAAAAAAAAAAAGCTCGTGTACCGTACCAGAAAATAATTATTATAAAGCAGGTAGACAAAACTGTTTAGGATACATAAACGAACAAAAGTAAACTGTAGAAAGCAATATGTAACATGAACACAAGCCTGTAAAATGATCCAGACAAGTTTTCTTGAAATTAACGAAGAAAAATGACTTAAATTGTATTTTATGATATTACACATTTAACAGAACAACGAAATGAAATACCTGTATTTTCCTCAATCAACTGGCTGAATCTAGTGTTGTTTCTGTGAGTTCTCTTTTGATATTATCTCTTCTATGTAAGTTAAACTTTAAAGCTATATTCTAACTCTTGGTTATTTGTTAAGTTGTTTATCCGCGAAAAGTCAGGTGGTAAATGTTCGGTAGTTAGGTATGATTACTAAGCCATAATTTTATATAGAACAAACGTTATTACTGTATTAACTAAAGCTTTCTGGATAATCTTCTATAGCCGTTCAGGTTCTGATGTAATGAGTTTTGTCGTACTTAAGTTTCTTTTCCTCATATTTTAGTTCAAGAATGACTGGAGAGTTTAGAATGGAATTTATGTGCAAGATGTTGTCATTTACTTCTAATAATAAATGAACGATAAAGGTATTTGGTCACGTTTTATGGATATACTCTATTTCTCATAAGAATGTTGCTCTGTATGGGATTGATAGTCAGTTTAGATATCACCTACATGAACTAATAAGGCAAAAAGTAGTGGATTCGATTTGGCTAAACATCCTTTAGTGTAATCCATTTTGCAATTGATCTACTAGTTATTTTAAATCTACGAGAGTCCTATCAATGTTCTTTGCCGGTAGTGGGAACTTTAGCACATTGTGGATCACTGCTAAGTGGGTGTGTATGTGTACACGTTTTTGAATGCCAGTACACGTCTTCCAGTTGAGATTTAATTCGGACACGACTATCAAAAGAAAAATACAGAAACAAAAAAATAAAATGGGAAAATCAAAACAAACAATTCAATTGAGGTGTTCTCCAAACGTACTTTCTAATCGAACAACATGACTCAAGACAACTCAATAGACACCAAATTACGTACAATTTTGGATAATAATGAACTTTCAATAACTCAATCAGATCAACGTTATGTGAAAAAATCTGATATATTACTTCATGAGAAAATGTTTAAAAAACTAAAGTTCCTTTATTTAGAACAAGAAACTAGACACATGTTTTTGAAAGAAGCTTTGGATACCGAAAACAAATTCTTATCAGAAGATCAATCAATATTTGATAAGGAGCTTGAAAGTTTGCAAAAAATTGCCTCACAAGGAAAAGACGAGTTACAACACATAAAGGAGGAATTAAGAGCCAAAATCGACACATTGACCAATCATACAGATGAGACTTACCTACTACTCCAAAATTTTGACAATAGATCAAAAAATATTAAAGATCTATACCTTGAATTTGATGATTTGGAAAGTCGTATAGAAGAAATGTTAAAGTAGTTAGATTTATGTCAAATAGATATTTCTTTTAGTCACGTGTTAAAACACACGTGTAGTTTGATCATGTGCGACGGGACAAAATCAAGAAATAATAGCTATCAATGAATCAGTAGAACGAACCATCATCGAAGCATGATTTTTATTGGCATATTGTTCATAAAATCTGTCCACTATCTTGTTGTATATAGGCTAGTTGTAAGAATTCGATTACTTCTGAAGAAATTGTTTTACTTTTCAATATTATCATTCATCAGATCCTTTAGGTCATTATTTGAATCAAATAAACACTCTAATACCTGTACTTGTGTTATGTAAACAATATCTATGATTGAAAACTTTGATACAAACGAAAGATGGGGGGTTCCTGTGAAGAGATAGAAGTCGAATCAAAGTGTTTCAAAAGATACATTTATTACCAGCTAAAATCCGAATCTATAGAAAAAATAAAAAAATGAAAAAGAAATAAAAGAAAAAAATAAAAGGGAACCACTTTACTTGATAACACAACGGACCCTGGTGATCAAAGGAACTATCAAACTATGGCGACTACAACTAACAATATACTATCATCAGATTTAAGACCGTATTCATTACTACAGGCGTATATAAGTGACGAAGATAGCGAAGTGCCCAACGAAGAAGTTGAGAACGAGCCAGAGGAAGAGTGCAGCGATCTCGAAGATTCAACGACCATAGACATGGCAACTACAAACACAACAGCCACATCTGACTCTGTCACTTCTGTTAATACCATCAATTTAATTCAAACTTTGCATGAATACGAACTAAGTCAATCTGAATCTTTGACATTTTTGTACAATTTGTTGTTTGATGATGACTCGAATTTATCAAAGGCGGACATTTTGAAAATTTTAAACTCGTTGAAGTTAAGAGAAGATAATCTCCCATTTACAATAAGCAATGATACAAGTAGTGATATTCAGGGAATCAAATGGCCAAGAAAACTACATGAAAAATTTTGCAAGGACAGACTTCGAGTTGGCCAGGATAACTGGTTTCATAATATGCAAAACTCAAGAGAAGATGCGATGGAAGTATGTGAATTCTGAGACTACGGTTTCGATTATTTTTTCATTGGAATGTCTACTAACATTATTACTCTCTTTTTCTTTTTATTATAGAAGCTATCTATTTATGATTATCGAGTGAAGACAGAGTTTTATAAATTCGATAGATTTTTTGGGAAATTGAAACTTCATATAACTCATCTACAATTGAGAAATCTAATCTGTTGTGGATCTAACATAGGTAATGGGGTTTATTACCCTCTGGTATACTACCACGATGCACATTTACAAACTGTCAATGGAAATCCGGATGATGAAGATTGTCATGCGTTTTTTAAAATTAACAGAATCATGCCAGATAAGTCTATGGGTGTGACTAGTAGGGCCATGAAAGTCGATTGTCTAATAGATTCAAGAGATTTGAACAAAAACTCCAATAGCAAGGTTTCGACTTTAGAATGTACTAACAACTACTTGGTAAGTGGAACATTTGAAGGAGGATATGTACTATCGGATGTATCAGATCCTGAAAATGTGAAGAATTTAGGGGAATACCAAGTCACCAATAATATCGATGGAATAACTAATCATGTAATAATCAATGAAAGAGATAATGAATTGATAATATCATCGAATGACAAGAACATACGCGTTATAGATTTGAAAACAAACAAAGTTAAAAGTACCAAATCTATGACTTTCCCAGTTAACTGTGCCGTTTTGAATTCGAGAAACACCAATGAAATATTCATAACTGGAGATAACACAAATTGTTTCATTCAGGATAAGCGTGAAAATGGAGAAAAACCATTGATATTCTCAAAGCATTTTGATTTCGGCTTCGGATGTGATTGGTCACCAATCAACGAGAATTTATTATTGACAGGCAATCAGGATTGTACAGTTAAGATATGGGATAGAAGGAAACCACAGCAATCTTTGCAAACCTGGAGCGGAACATTGGGGTTTAGTGATGCTTCGTATGGTGGACCAGTGAGAAACTGTAAGTTTAGTCATAACGGAGAGTATATTGCTTGGGCAGAGAGTTTGGACCATGTTGGAATAATAGAAACTAGTAGTTTATTGACAAGTCGTCGGAGGGTAACACCAAGAGTACAATCAATTGACTTTATTGGTAAATGTTGTGGTTTAAGATTTGCCCCAATGGAACAAGGACATGGAGAGCAGTTGGTTATTGGAGTTATTGATTGTCCTTTGGGTGGAATATTGAGTTACAAACTAGAAAGTAAATGTAAACCATTAGATTATGATTTTTATTTTTAGTATAATTTTAGTATACGTGAGGTTGTTTTATTTATCATTACTATTGTTATTATGTTTTCACCACATATCATCTTGATTTTCGCTTACTTGCAATGTACCACCTACTTCTTTAACCAAATTATCCAAGTTTTCAATTCTCCAATTTTCTTTAGTTATGTTTGCAATCACTCTTAGTTTATTTCTTGCCTTTTTGATGTTTTTTTCGTATTTTTCAACTTCTTCATCTCCATTTGTCAATGGTATGTCAGTTATTAGTTCACTTAGTTGATTTATATGACCTTGAAGTGATTTGGAAGCATTATAGTTGTCTAGATTATCCAACCATTCCCCTACCAATCCCTGAATATAGCCAACAATTAAAAACCTTTGAAACCCAGTTTGATAACCATATTGTTTTCCTTCTAAGTATTGTTCTTTGGTAGAGTGTTCCTGTCCCTCCTTAAATCCTAAATTATATTGTTCTTCTTCTAGGTTTAATACTTCATCTATGTCAAAATCGCTCATTGTGGATGGGTATAGAGAGATGACTATTTGTAAGCCTTTTTTTTTTTCGGCGGACTTATTTTGTTGCTCATTTTATTTTGTTCATCACCGATCATCAACAACAATAACAACAACAACAACAAAATGAATGATAGTGATGAAGAAGATTTAATAGTAATCAATGATGACGAAGTTTTGGGTAAAACACGAAAGCAAAAACAGAAACTAAGAAATCAAGTAAAGTTAAATTATGATTCTGATTCTAGTGACCCAGAAGAAAGTGATAATGAGGATGTTGTGAAAGGGAAAGTTACATCTCAAAATGATGACGAGGATGATATGTTTGCAAGTGATAATGAGGATAAAGATATGGTTGGTGAATGTAGGGAAACAAATGAAAGTAAGAAAACTCCTCAATTCCTAGATGTATCTCAATTAGAGGGGCAAGAAAAACTTGTTATCGAAAGTGATGTCAGTGATACTGATGAAGACAATGATGATGAAGAGGTGGATCATGAATATTACAATAACACAGATGATGCTGATATTTATACAACAAGGAAAAGGAGAGCACCCAAAATGGAAGCATTTAATTTAGAAGAAGAAGCAAATGAGGGTAAATTTGATCTTGATGGAAATTATATCCGCAATGATACCAATGGTGAGGAATCTGCACCCGCAAACGATGATGTTTGGTTAAATGATTATAAACGAAAAGACATCAAGAAGGCTCGGAAAGCACAAGAAGAAAGAAAAAAGCTACAAACTAACAAACTACTAGAACGAAATATAAATATGGACCCAATTGATGTGCTACTATCCGGACTAATTGATATATTAGAACCGGACGAAACTCCTATGGAAGCATTAGCCCGATTAAATTCAACGAAGAAGAAATCTAATAAGAAGAAACCCAGAAATCAAATAGATGAACTGAATAAAGAATTAATCCAAAAAGTCACTGACCTTTGTTCAACTTTAATAAATGATAAGTTCTTGGATGATGTTTATGAACTCACTCGAGAAGAACTTATGAGAAAATACCAGGTGGAGACAGGGGAAGCGTACAAACTCAAACGTGGGACCAAAAGAGCTCGAGAAGAAGAGGATGTGGATGATGAGATTGATTATGGTGAGAAAATTTGGGAATTTAGATGGATCGGTGATGACGAAATCAATGGTCCATATTCTAGTTATGAAATGAATCATTGGAAGCAATCATACTTTAAAAATAAGGTAGAAGTTCGAAAAGTTGGTAGTGGAACAGAATTCAAAAATGTATCGTATATTGAGTTTACATAGAATCTATTCTTCTATTAGGAATTCCTCAATTGGGAAATTCAATGATTTAGCAAGGCTTTCTGCGGTATGCCAATCAATATTACATCTCCATCTGACTTTTGCAGCTAAAATATCAGAAGCCGTTGTTTTGCTTAATAAACCTAAAGAAAACAATGTAGCAATTTGACTAGTTAAATCGATATTTCTGGTCAATGTAAACTTTGACTTTTCAACAGCTCTCTTTTCTTCGTTATCAATGATCTCTTCGTCCATGTAAAGTAAATCATCTTTATCTGATTTGTTCAAAGAAGGCGCATAGTTTCTGTAAATAACTGACAAAATTGCTAAAATTCTTTCAAGATCCGTGAAATTTGCAGTCAACATTCTTGTATCAATGTCACCCTTTCTCAAATGACCACCTCCCTGTTTGTTAACCTTTGATGATTTCGTTTGTCTTTTCTTGTACTTGGCCACTTTAATCTTGGAATACTTCTGGATATCATCTCTTGGTGGACAATACGATGCCAAATAAGACGCAAGCAATAAAAATTTGGAATGTAATGGTAAATCATGAACATGACCGCCATTAGCATCACACCTTTCTTGTTCCATTTGCAAGGTCTTAAACTCAATTACTCCTGAATTACTTACAACATCTTCATTGGTAAACAAATCAATGTTTTCCTTAAATACTTTGACAAATTCTGTCACTTTATATCTGCCTTCTTTAATAGGTTCAATAAACGGCTCCCATAATCGCTGAATAACATTGATTAATAACGAGATGTCTGATCCAGTATACTGATAAAACAGATCTACCACCGCTTTCACGTACTGGTTATAAAAATCTTTAGGGTCATCTTCTACTTCCACATAGAATTGACAAGAACGTTTCTCTTGTAAAATTCTGACAATTTCTTCTTCATTATAAGTTCTGAAATAAATATGTGGATTAGATAACGTGACAATCTCTTTGGGATCTTCACCTGAAATAATAGCAATCACAGTCAAATTTTGCAATTTAGATGATGACTCTCTTAGTCTGGTAAAAGCAGCCAAAATATCTCCCACATACTCAAAACATTCATCAATTCTATCTAGTACCAAAATATGATGTTGAGTATATTTATATTTGTCAACAAATTTCTCCAAGTTTGAAATAAACGATGCAAAACTATCACCTGTGCTTCCATAAGTTTGAAAGTCCAGTCTCGTGCCAATCTCTTTTCTATTAAAGTAGCCACTATCGACACGGAAGTTATCAAAACATCGACGTAATAACATTTTCTTCGAAACACATTGATCACAGTTGATATGTGTATATGTTACTCCTAAAGCGTCTAAGAATTTTCTAACAGTTAATGTTTTTCCAACTGCTTTATATCCATGAACAATCAAACACGAAGACAGTAATTCGGGATCCTTATTTATAAATGCATTGAGTAAATCAATTTGTTGATCTCTTTCTTTGATTTCTTTTTTCAAAAGTTCTAGTTGTGTAGATGACAAACTCATGAGGGCTAGTACCAATCGTTGTTATCAAGTATATTCTCAGCTTCAAGTGTTGTGTATGACTTTTCAAATTCTAGATTTTTTTTTCTTATAAACTTTTTTTTTCGTGTTTGCACGAACTTTGGAAATTGGTATTTCTACGCTACCAGTTGAACTATACTATGTGTAATAATTACAACACTTATATTATCTAAACAATAGTGACATTAGAATCAGATGTGTATACTACAGGAGCCAAACTAATAGTGAGTGCATCTAAGTTATAAACCACGTAGGCATGTCTTAAGAAATTGTCACCCAAAATATTGAAGTTCTCACCATACAAGATACCCAAAGCACAGAAACCAGCAACGGCACCATTAGAATAATATAACGGAACAGCTAAATCAGAATAAGGAATATCTATATTTAATCCCTGTGGAAAATTATAAGTTACTTTACCATTTCTATTGCATGACCAAATATAAGCACCAATCGGTCTATTGTAAGTAATATCTCCTCCAATAGCATTAGCAATGCTATCTACGACACTTTGTGGAAGATAGGTTAATGTGGTCCCAGAGTCCAACAATAGACCAGTATTGATATCAATAGTGCTAGTACCGACTGTGGCTGAATTGGTTTGGATTGTAAATTCTCGATTTGATGTGAGAGGCAATGTAGTTAATGATCCGGTATACTTGGCATGATCAATGCCTCCAAAAATAATAGTACCACTGGTAGCTGAAGGAGCATTCAAATATAAAGAATAGGCATTAGTATTAATAAATCCTTGTTCTTTTAAATTGATTGGAAAATTTTCATAGATGGTATCAGTTGACTCATTGGTATCCAAGCCAATACCCAATATACCTTGTGACACAGAAGTTGAGTTCACATCACCAAACTGTTGGTTTAAAATAATTGCACCATTGATTCCAACTGTGTCTTTGACCCAGGTACCACTAGAAGAAGAACCATCTCCATATCTAATGTTGAAAGATTTACCCAACTCTTGGATTGTGGAAGAACTTGATGGATCGTATGTGCCCCCACTGAAGCAATAATCAGAGGAGTATCCGGATTTCTCTTGACAATTTGCACTGGAATCAACAACCCATAAATCAGAGGATCCGGTATCAACAATAACATTCTGCTTCTGACTATTTGATCCAACGGTGATATTTGCAGAGTAAGTAACTTGCTCATTGTATAATTCAACACTAATATAATCATCTCTCTTAGAATATTCATTAACAACAAAGTGGGGACCAATAGTGAAATTACTATCATCATGATTCCTGTTAACATAAAGCTCTAAACTAAGGACACCAGGAGTGCTTCTCTTGTCGAAGAAATTTCCCATGAGTCCAGGGGCAGCACCACGATCGTTGAGCTTGGAAATAGCAAGTCCTTCAACTGTTAACCCAAATACAATGCTTATAAAGACTTGCTTCATTAAACCAATAACCCAAACCATTATTATCTACTTGGATGATTATAAACAAAACGGAGGCGTTTCTGTGAAATTATTCTGGTGAATAAATAGCGGATACTACTATCCTTATTACTTTCCAGTATCTTTTAGATTTGGACTTTTACTTTGAATGTAGCACTAAGTGATGATTTGTTATTGTCTATCGCCTTACTCTTTAGCTAATGTTACTACTTTAGAAGTCAGTGATATACTTCGTTGATAATATTGAAGTTGAAAATCACGCTACTTCAAAAATTGACCTCCAAAAAATGGCATGCTGCAACAATTATCAGTCTTATATATCGTTATTTCTAAGTCCTTGATCCCTTTCTTTTTTTTGTTCTTGTTTGCAACACAGTCTTAGCAACACCGCTGTAAGAGAGCGGAAATAATTTTCTTTATCTCCTTGATTACACCTTATTTTTGATTGATTTCCTGACATATCCATAATAAATCATGTGAATATTGTTCCCATTTTTGCTTCTATGAAAGCTATAAATGGTTATTATCATATATGGGAATTTTAAGAAACTCTAAAGTTTGTTTCGACTTATTGCGATCTTCCCATTCATTCGGAAATACTATAATTTTCTCATATCAAGGATGATGGTGCCGCTTAAACCAAGGACATTGACAATGATATTGCTAATAAGTGACATATTATACTGGTAAGGTCCAAATTCTCCCAAGTAATCAAAATGATTAGCTTTGATGGTAATAAAGTTATGTCGTATTCTAAAGGTATGGTGATATACTTGTCAAAATATCAGATACAGCTATATTTGATAATTATTAAGTGTAGAAATTGTACAACAGTTTTCTGGAATATTGAAACATTGTTTAATAAGATATCTGAATTTACCTCTTATATGGTTGTTTCTTTTTTTGATGAAATAGATAAATTTTATTTATCTCCGGTTCTCGGATAATATTACTCTATGAGTTTTTAAAGATGCCTTTCGGCCTGATATTCTTCATATATCCTAACTATCTTTTAAGTCAATTTCTTTTATTTAGTAACCAATATGAGTGAATATTGCTTTAATAAAGTTTTTTTTTTAAAAAAAAAAAATGAAAAAAGTTAACCTCCACAATTTCAAAAGTTGATTAGTTTGAGATCTTTTTGCTACATGCGATACAATTCCGTTGCACTATTTAAACTCGGACAAAAGTTGACGACATGGAAAAAAAAAATATAAAAAAAGGGAACGAAAAAAAAAGATTACTAATAATATACGCCACAGTAAGTTACAAATACTATCAAGGTTTATCCAGTATACAACTACCAATTCACAATGTCAGCCCCAAAAAAATATCATTTTGATGTTACCATGTCCTGTTCTGGATGTTCAGGCGCTGTTGAAAGAGTTTTGAAGAAATTGGAAAATGTTGATTCCTACGAAGTCTCATTAGAAAAGCAAACCGTTGACGTTGTCACCTCCCAACCATATGAAACTGTCTACAACACCATTGCAAAGACTGGTAAGAAAATAAATAGTGGTAAAGAAGTTACAGCCTAGATTAAACTAATAGTATATAAACAGACATTTAATACATGCATATATTCAATTCATGTTTCTAAATTCAATTATTTCATTAATGTAATTATCTCTCATTTCACTTTGAAGGAAAACTGCTTTGATTAGTTGAACCAATTCTTGGGTTTCAAGATCATAGAATTCACCTTCATAAAACCTTTCAATTATATCCTTCAAATGATTATTCAATAAAAACTGGACATTTTTAAGTTTGTTATAAGATTCGATAGATGTATCCTTTTGAATACCTAACAACTGAAGATATGGAATAGTAACATTGTTGATATTTTCAATAATTTGGTTGATTTTGTAAGTTTGCTGTTCACTGATATCTTCAAGATTTAATACCATTTGAATCAACCAAGTGTTGACGAATTGGATCAATTCAATAACTAAGCTCGTGAATTTAGTTATGTTGGTTGACTTCAATTGTTTTTCTTCAAACAAGATATTGAACCATTTGTAAATTAAACTCAATTGGTTTAAGTTATAATCATCCAATTCATCAGGATCTCTTTGTACTTCACTATCATTTTCCAAATTTAATGACATCAAGATAATCTTTAATTCCAGATAAAACTTAATTAAAACTTGATTCCAATTGCAATTGATAAACTGCTGGAATTCTCTGGAGTATTCTGATGGGACCTTTGAAGATAGGTAGCTGAAATCATTGAACATCAAAAATGAGTTTGCAAGTGAAGGATACTCAACTATTGCCAATGCTTGAATTGTAGAAACAAGATACGATAAGTCTTGTGAATGCTTCTGGAAGTCATTAATACAAGAAAGTAACTTGTTAGGAATAGAAGATATTGTAATTTGGTCTTCTTCGGCTGATTTCTTGGTTGAATCTTTTTTCACATCATTCTGTCCTGCTTCTTCTTCTTCTTCTTCTTCGACGTCCCAATCATCATCCCAGTTATCATCCCATGCATCTGTTTCTTCTTCCTGTTTAGCTGGTGATGGCTCTTCAACTTTACCTGAACTGTCAAAATCTATAGTCTCTCTCTGAGCAATAGCATCAGATTTGAAAACTTGTCTAATCTCTTCAATATAATTATCAACGATCCAATCAAGATATAATTTGTTCAATTTTTCTTTGATTGATCCATTACCTTCTATTCTTGATAATACATTCCAGTTGTTAGCATGGCAAAATTCAAGTAATTCATTCAAATCATTCATTTGAGTTTGATCTTTGATTATATCATTGATGTTGCTTGATATTTTATTAACCAAGTTTTTGGATATTTTTGAATTGATGAAATTCTTGATTATTGGATATTCTAGTTCATTAATAAACTTAATCAAGTTAGTGATTGATTTTATGAAATATTTTGAGGTTGATTCTGTAACTGACATAACCATTGAATCTTCATACTCATCATAAACCAAATCCACCTTTTGAGATTTGTCTAAAATCAAATCAATTAGATTATCCCATTTAGTTTTGTATAATGAGTAGCAATCCAAGGAGTAGTCATTCTTTAAAACAAAAGAATTAAACTCATGTAGGATGGAGACATTCAAAATGGTGCAGTAGTCTGGAATTAAAAGAACACTCAAATAATCATTCAACTGGGTTAAAAAGTTTGATTTCAACATCTCAATTCGCTTACTTATTTGTTTATGGATTATTAATGAAGAATTTGAATCAACATCTATGTTTCTCAATAATGTACTCAATTGTTGTAAATCTAGTAAACTTTGCAATGTTTTGGGCTTCTCCAAGTAAGATTCAATTTCTTTCAACTGTCCATTGATTTTTACCAACGATTCCAATTGCTTAATATCTTTACTTATTGATTCATATTTATGATTCAACTGTGAAATAGACAATTTTGATATTGGATCAACGGTTGATGACGATTCTGGCGAGGATACTTCTTGAAATTTCTTAGTGAATTGTACATCATTTAGAAGGGAATCTTTATTAATCTTGGTTATGGTTAGTTTGATACCATTATTAATATCCCTCAAATATTCTTCTTGTTCTTGCAACTGTTCCACGATGCTTGACATTCTTACTGTTGCTTCTATGTTGTGTTGTTCAATTCAAAATGATCGCTTTTTTTTCGTTCTATACAATTCATTCTCAAATAAGCAAAAGTTGCGGCGCTTTTGAAAAAATTAGCACGTGACTACAGTAAGTAATTGGAGAAGAAGCAAGAACATGGTTTAATAAACACTAATGCCAGTAAGGTTTTATATTAAATCTTCAGTAATATCATCGTCAATATACTCGTCATCTTTATTCATTCTATAGATAGTCATGGCCATACTTGAGAAATTCAAAATACTCATTGCCCAATTTGGTAAATCAATTCCATTCATTTCAATGAAATTAAACGTTAAATCCAAGAAATTACCTATTAATTCTATAATTAACATCATTTTATCAAATCGTAAATCTTTCAACACTTTATTATACTTTTTATTCAAATCGTCATTAATTGAACTATTCTTAGTAATCGTGGAAGAACTATTCAATAAATCAACTTCAACATTGACCTTTCTGATTTTTCTAATAACGTTGAGTAGTTGTGAGATGGTCTTTCTAATTAAAAACACCAATATCAATACCCATATTTTATTGGTTTGCTTCAAGAAATTATTTAAAAATTTAGGAAACATTGGAAGATTGGACAATAAATGCAAATTATCTAACAAATTAGCGATATTTTCTAAAATATTCACGAGTATGGACTCTAATTTTTTAAAACTAAACTGATTAGGTCTGTAATAATGTTTTTGCTTCTTGATCGGTTTCTGTTCAACGAGTTCTTTTGGTTTGGATTTGTTGATATCAAATTTGTTAATTAAAGAAACGTATTTTGGTTTTGGATGGTATTGTTTCCTACTAGGTTGCGGTGTTCTATCCTCTTTTTGTTTAGATTGTTGTTTCTGAGCCAACAAATCTGATAGTTTTGCTAATTTATCAGTAGTAATAGAAGTATTGCCGTTAGCTTGTTCTTTTTGAGCAAGTTTTATTAAATTATTAATGATTTCTTGTTGTCTAGACTCAACAGTCGATCTTATTGGTTTAATGGTGTCGTTGATATCAGAAGTTGTTGTACTAGTGGTAACCATATTGACATTTAACTAATTATAATTTAAAGAGTGGAGATTGGTTTAAATATAAGAAAAAAAAACTTATAAAAAGGCACATACTAATTTTTTTTTTTTCGTTCTCGCTTTAATCGTTGATCCTCGGTATAGACCGTGGAGCCAAAGAAAAAAAAAAGCGGGAAAAAGATTCTTTGCTTTGTCAGGTGCCATTGATCACGTTGGTATTTTTTTAAGAAAAAAAAAGAAAGACACTAATATTACATCAAATTTACTATATATATATATACAACTTCACAAATGTACTATCTATTTATCTAGGTTGAATAGAACAACTTAATTTCCATGCTCTATCTTCTTCAGTCTTGTTCAATTGGCAAATCTTCCACAATTCCAATAAGATCAATTCCTGCAATGCAGGAACTGGTGTAATGTTATGATCAATATCTTGATCGCTTCCAAACCCATCAGCGACATGACTGGTAGCTTGGGAATTTGCAGATGAATCATAAGGTATTTGTAAGCATTCAATATCCGCAATAACTCTTGTGATTTTCAAGTATTTATCAATGTTGATCAATTTTTGATTTAAGAAGGTATTAGCCTTTCTGAAATTTGGATTTCCATCAGTGACAAATGTCAAGTCTTGTAAGAATAATGAGAAATATGGAACGATTGGGACATTAAATTCCTTTGACATCAAAAAGTTCCTCAATTTGCTACGATAAACATGATAATTTTTTTCTGGATGGATAATACTTGACAAATAATCATACAACTCAACATATTTCCCTTGTAAATCATTCCATATAGGAGTTAATCTGGTAACCAAGTGTGATTCCAAAGCAGTTATAATTGCAGCAAGGGAATTGAAATTTCTCAAGTACAAACAAGAAATACCTACTTTCAACCAGGTTTTAACTGTACTAAGTCTAACTTTATGTGTGATATTTGGTTGTAAAATGGATTCTAACACATATCCTGATAAACAATTGGTAAACAACAAAGACAATCTAACATTTGGAGCTAATTTCAAATGTGCTCTCTTGGTGGTATAGTTTTGGTTCAACAATTCATCTGGTCTGATGGAACAGAAAATATGTGACTCCAACAAAGTCAACTGTCTGGCTATCTCTAACCCACTAAAGTCTAACAAATTAGGTCTGTAATTGGACAACACCCAACTTTGGTCACAAATGATGAAAAAATTTGGCATCAACACTGACAAATCCAATGGGATGTATTTCGTGCTTGAGATGTATTTTTGTGAACACCAACTATTACCCAAAATAGCTCGATATGTGAGGTTAATCTTCTCAATTGTATGAATCTGTGAACGAGTCAAAATCGTGCTTGTAGATGCACCAGCGCCTAATGGCATTGGCAATGAAGCAGATTTAACTGAAGAAGAAGAAGAAGTAGTGGAATTGGAATTGATTTTGGAAAGTTCATACCCATCAACCACGGAAAATCTGGCCATGTCCCTGGCTAAACTATCCTCATTTCTGGTAGCCTTAACCAAGGTAATACTTCTATCAACTAATTGTTTAGTTGGCTTATATCTTTTGAGTCTATTCTCAACTAATGGTCTAGATGAGAGTCTGGCACCAACTTCAATCAATTTGATGGCATCTAGTGGCAAATAATGAGACATCCCTTCATTGAAAAAATTAATTAAGGTAGTTAACAAGTTATAGTCAAATTCGTAGTTCCAGTACGACTCCATCCACAATTGAAACATTTGTGCAATCAACTTTCTTCTTTTCTTCAACTTCAAATCAGCGTTTATATCATTACTTTGTACTCCAACTTCAAATCTAGTTATCAATTCTTCAATCAAGTCAATTCCATTTCCAAAACTTCTAAAACAGATGAAGAATGCGGAGACGTAGAAATATTCTGGCGGAGAATCTTCGTTAGTTAAGGTATAAACAAGGCCTCTGAAAGAGCCTCCAAGTAAATGACCATGACTATCAACCAACAACTCATTATTAATATCTGTACTTGGCTTGGCTTTATCAGTGGGTTCATCTGTTGTAAATGGTTGAAACTCTGGAGCAGACATAGTGAATGGAGATGAATTTTCAAGATCGTTATTCAAAGACAGTAGGAATTTAGCGCCACCTTCCGTGAAACTCAAGCTTCCAGTCTTACCGGCTCTAACCATGGAGTATCTATTAGCTTTATAGGCTCCAACTCCGTCTCCGGTTGTCGCTGGTGGAAGTAGTTGATCACCAGTTGGGATTCC
This sequence comes from Candida tropicalis MYA-3404, assembly GCF_000006335.3. Lineage (NCBI taxonomy): Eukaryota > Fungi > Ascomycota > Pichiomycetes > Serinales > Debaryomycetaceae > Candida > Candida tropicalis. The sequence continues at coordinate 1,566,962 of NW_003020038.1, read as the reverse complement.
CTTGGAACATTTCTTGATAAATTCATGTGGCTCAATGCGCATTTTGTTATAATCTGGGTATGATCTCTCACTTGGTAATTTGAAATCACCTGTATTTTCCAATAATCTTCTAATTGACGAAATGGTAACACTGATAGCCCTGATCATTCTACTGGCAATTTGGATCAATTCTCCTCCTTCAGGGGTATAATAATAATCTCTAGCACCATTTAATTGGGGAGATCCAAAATTATGTACTCTATCTTCATCAGTTTCATTCACAGTCTTTACTACCAAATTCTTGACACTGGCAACTAAATCACTAACTAATGACAACAAACCATCTAAGGATCTATCTAAATCCTTTGGTTTTTCCGAAGAGTAATCTGATCCAGTTCTTGAAATAAAGAGCAACTCTCTTAAAAGTAAGATGATTTGGTGGGCTAAATTTTCTAACATATCACATCCAACTTGGTTATGTTCGATCAAATCTAATCTACCAATAATCAAACCTAAGTATGAGTTCAATATACCATTGATTTCAGTAATTCTCTGCTTGGCCAAAGGAGGTTTGCTTAACAATGGGCAATTATTCAAATCATCATACAATTTTTTATCATTGTCACGGGTGACAATTTGTTTGCTTTCAGTAGACCAAACTTCTAAAAATGATAATGCCTTACGAGTAACTTGGTATACCATTAATGTTAAAATTTCAATTTTACTATAATTTGAAGTACCTTTGAAATCATTTGCTTTTGCCATAAGATTGTACCAATCTGCCAATAAAGACTTTCTACATCTTCGAACCACTGGTCTCTTTGTGACAATTTCGTTTGATCTCGATAAACAATCAGTTTGCTGTAATAATAGTCTTACGCCATCTCTAATTGAATTGATCACTCTGATAGAAAAGGTATAATGATCGTGACGAGTCTTATGACTCAATGGATTTGAAAGGAACTGACCACATGAGTGAAATAATGGTTTTAAATACTGACTGTTGGGAATTCTACCCTCGCGTTCAACCGAAGCATTATCATCCTCATCTTCTGATTCATCATTGGTAATTACAAGTGCAAAATAATTCATAGGAATCCAACCTGTTTGCAAAGTGTCAATCAATGTAACTTCACCCCAACCAGATTCATCAATATTATGAAGAAAAGCGACATCATTCTTTTCAAATGATAAACAAATAGACGCATCTGATTCAGATTGTAAAGTGGTTGCATCAAAGGAATGTAATGCACGGATAAAAAATTCAGACAAATCATCTTCTTCTTCACTAGGTGGGGGTGTTGACTTTTTTTTGTCTTTGCCCTTAGTATCTCTTTTGTCTTGTGCTTCTTTGTATACTATATTCAATCCCCCTTCTTCCAACATGGTTGTCGAGTTGTTGTAAGCTTTCAATCTATCTGAATCATTCAAGTCCGTTTTAGACGATTCACTCATGAGCAAGTCTTTACGTGCAGGTATATCATCTTTGATTTTAGATCCCCCAAGATTGTAGGATGATGGAAAGTCGTTGGTAAAAACAAAATCATTGGAAGATGCAGTGGAACGTCTTTTCTCAAAAGAAGAATCATCATGATCACTCATACTGACATCAGCACTGGCATTGGCACTAGCACCAGAAATGCTTATATCGCTACTGTGGATACTGGATGCCCTGGTGCTGATTGAGCTTGTTTCAATATGTTGATCTTTGGAAATATATCCTTTCGCATGCTTATCTTTCACATGTGCCTCTTTGTCTTCGAGTTTAGCATAGTAAGTGCTTTTTCTTTCAAGACCTATTGATTCTTGTTTGGCATTTCGATTAGCCTGTTCAACATTGGTTTGAAATGTATTTCTAAACTGGTGTGAATCTCCCGATGTACGAGTGTTTTGTAAAGCCACAGATAATCGCTTGAACTTTTTGCTCAACTTTCGTTTTGGCAACAATCCAGAAGGTTCTTCTTCTTCTTCTTCTTCTTCGAGTTGTTCTAGTCCCTCGACTTCTCGTTGTCGTTGTTGATCTGAATATACACCATCTTGAACAGTTCTTTCTTCTAGAAATCCATTGGCATTTACTTTCGGAGTTTCATCACCATACCTATCACGAGTATCAATAAGCGGTGTTTGGTCATTGTCAGCTTCGATAGTGGTGTTTCGGGAAGAATCATGTAAGATTGATTCACTCATTGATGAAAAGCTAGGAGTATTTCTCAAACCAGAATCATTATGGTTTGGTGTGTAATTGCTTTCTTCTTCGTATTCCTCGTCTTCGCTTGAATCCTCGAAAGAATATGCGCCACTGCGAGCAGTTCTATAGGTCTGTATAGTTTGATTTGATGGTTCTGTTGGTAAACGAGTATTGTATTGTACAGCCTCTTCCTCTATTTCTTCTTCAAAGTCATTGTCATTCGATCTGTTGTAATTCAGTTCATTTGTGTGATGATGGTTGGTATTGAATGATGGTGAAATTGGTGAGACTGATGATGACGTAGCACCACGCTGAGATTGTGGGGAGGGTTCATTTGAACTAATTGTAGAATACACACTTGAGGAAGAACTAAAGTGCTTGCTTGGATCTGAATAATTTGGTTGATGGAACATGGTAATGTATTTAGAAAATGTGGAGTGGGTGTAGATCTGACTTGTTTCTAAATCAGGAAACGTAACTATGGTGATTTTCTTAGATTATTTGATCGTTTGAACAATACAAGCAAAAACAAAAAAAGTTGTAATAAGAATTGAAGAATTATCTTTTACAAGAAAAAAACAGATGTTGATGATGATGAAGGTGGAAATGAAAAAAAAAAAATTAATGAATATAATTAGACAGAATATGTGGTGTCTCTTTGAGATAGAAATTTAATTGAAAGGGCGGAACATACGTTACTCAAATCTGTATAACGAGAAAAAAAAAAAAAAGAAAATTTTACCAGCTACCAGACGTGTATCATGGTCCAAAAATAGTTATGTGTAACTTTCTGATGACATATTAAATAATCACCTAATTCTCTTCTATTTTCTATTTTCTATTTTCGATTAATGGAATGGTTGGGCTTAAGAAAAGCAAATCAAATAAGTAATTTTGCTCTATATTGATAAGATTATTAAATATCCCATTAAGAAAATAAATACTGAAGACGACTGTCTTAGGTCATGATTTCGTTCAGACCTACCTCCTTAGATTGTTTTTTTTGCTTGTGTCGTGTCATGTCTCGATTGTGATTTGGTAATAAATTTTCTTGAATAGGAAATATCATGTAACAAAAAGACGCGTCTTGAATATATATTACATCCAAAAAGATTCTAAACTGGAGTCTGTACTACAATGACTTTAAGGCACGCTAGATCTCAAATTCGTTCCTTATTGACGTGCAGTGGCCAAATATATGCAATCAATAAAGCTAGTTACTGAATAAACTACTTGTTCGATGCATTGACATATATTCAGCCGTAGAATGATATCACAGTGGTAATAATTTCGATACAAGATAGAAACTATACTCCAGTAAATATTTTTATTTTTAGAGATAGGCTTTTATTTATTCATCATAATGGGAGTATCACATTCAAATTTCTGTCTTTAATGATTTCATCACAAATTAGAAAAAAACCTCAAGTAAACTATGTAAAATATACGACAACAAGGCTATAGAAAAAAAAAATACAACAACTCCTTAAAATATCAATATCCGCTCTTAATATTAATATTCCTAATAAATATATATTAAATCTACATCTTCAATAGAAGATTTCAGTGAGTTGTAATGCTAGATACACTATACATCACGTGATTTAGAGCTACCAATTAACTCATACAATGCCACCATCAATGGACACGAAAAAAAAAAGAAAAAATTCCAACAGAACAAACCAATTATGACTTTGACACCCAAGAACAATATTGAACATAAACAGATGGCCAAGTCAAAGAAAAAATCATCAACACAACTGAACAACTCACCCAAGAAAATACAGCAGCCAATTGCTTCTAATAAAACCATTTCTAAAAAACAACCAAAATCAGTTTTTCAAAGTTCACCTGTATATGATTTACTTCATTATTTCGAACGTGCTCCTGACCAATGGACAGCGAGATATATCTTAGTTCTCACTGCAGTTATACTAAGAACAGCCGTGGGATTAGGTGGACACCTGGGTTATCATGTTCCACCTATGTTTGGAGACTTTGAAGCACAAAGACATTGGATGGAATTGACGATTAATTTACCAATTTCTCAATGGTATTTCTTTGACTTGCAATACTGGGGGTTGGATTATCCTGTGTTGACAGCTTATCACTCATATATTTGTGGTATTATTGGGAATTTTATTAATCCAACATGGTTTGTCTTGAATGATTCCAGAGGATTAGAATCCGATGATATTAGAATGTTTATGAGAATGACTGCAATCATAAGTGAATTGATTATTTATATCCCAGGAATTCTTAAACTTGCAAACTTATTGGGAAAGAAATCAAATATTAATAGAATGGACCAAATAATTATTGCTTTGATCATTATAAATCAACCGCATTTGGTTTTAATCGACCATGGTCATTTCCAATATAATTCAGTGATGTTGGGATTTTTCATTTATTCAATAATTGACTTAATTAAAGGAAATCTCGTTTTGGCCAGCATTTGGTTTATCAGTTGTATCAATTTCAAGCAAATGGGGTTGTATTATTCATTGTTTATTTTTTTCTATATCCTAAGTCAAATTAGATCGTTCCTGAAATTGATTGTTGTTGGAGTTACTGTTGTATTAACTCAAGTTGTGTATTTAATCCCATTTATTTGGTTCCATCCCCAGTCTGTATTGCAAATACTTATCAGAGTTTTCCCATTCAATCGTGGATTATTTGAAGACAAAGTGGCCAATTTCTGGTGTACAACAAATATTTTGATTAAATACAGAGAAATAATCGATGGATCTCAATTGTCCAAATTGGCATTAATTGCAACATTATTGGCAACCATTCCAATTAACATTTATTTGTTTATCAAGATTATTAGAAAACCTGCGGTTAAAGTTCCTGCCATGATCTACGGGTTTGCATCAAATGCGTTGTCTTTCTATTTATTTTCCTATCAAGTTCATGAAAAATCCATCTTGATTGCTTTGGTCCCAATCAGTTTATTATTATTAATTAACCCCCATGATATAACTATGGTTCAGTATATCAATACCGTCGGAACTTTTAGTTTGTATCCATTATTGAAGAAAGACGGCCTCGTGATGCAATATATTGTGTTGAACTTATTGATTAATTGGTTAATTGGAAAGAGCTTAGTATTTAACAAGAAAGTGGGTACGCTTAATTGTTTGATGATAGTAAGTACTTATGCTGCCATTTTTGCCTTTCATGTCATTGACTTTATCTTGGAGCCACCTGCTAGATATCCTGATTTATGGGTTATCTTGAACACTGCTATTTCGTTTGGTGCATTTAGTTATTTCTGGTTTTGGTTATCATATAGAATATTTAAATTGTAAGTATAGTAAAACAATAAATATCGCATGTAGTTTTGAGTAATCTTATGAAATGTGTTATATCTGGGTAATTATGGAGAATGTCACCTCCAACGAGTTGCTTCGTTTGTCCGAGTTGAATTTACCAACTGGATTTACTGGCGGCATGACCGAGTGGTTAAGGTGAAAGATTAGAAATCTTTTGGGCTATGCCCGCGCAGGTTCGAGTCCTGCTGCCGTCGTTACTTTTTTCAACTTTCTTTTTTGCATACAAAGTATCTGTTGGAACATCTCATGATGAGCTCAAAATGATTAAATTTAATATTATATCCGGATAGGATCAATGTACAGGAGCTGCTTATAATATACAAATTATTCAGATAATTACTGGAAATTCCTCTCGTATTTAAATTAAAGAATCAAATTTTTTTTTGAATGATATAATCGTTGGAGCCGTGGGGAAATCCCTAGTTAATTATTGTTTGTTCATTTTGAACTTCAATTGCATAGTACATTGTTAGTATTAATAATTTAAAAGAATCTTTCTATTGGTTGCAAAATAACAACATAAAAAAATGTAGAAGGGATTTTTAAATCGTTGAAAATAATCAAGGGAATTTTTTGAATTTAAACATTACGTTACGTCTCTTACATGCTTGTGCCTTATATCAATGTAAAAAAGCATGATGAAAATATTAAATAAACCTAATGTCCCATTTTGACGAATAAATATGATCTAAATTTATAACAGAAGAATAAAAAGACAAGTAAATTTTATCCCAATTTAAAAGTTTCCGAAAATAATAGCCATGAAATATTTAACTTCCTTCCTGTGACAATTAACAATAACAAGGTATCACATTAGAACTAGAATCAGAGAGAGAGGAAGAGGACTTGCGTTTCAGTTTTGAGCAAAAACATTATGTATTCTTCTGCTCAACAAGAATATTTAACTGAAAGATGGAGTTACCAACTGTACATTAATATGTCACAGAAATACGGAACAATCGATCCTGTTACCAGGTCTTATTTGACTTTTAATTTTGGAGATTTAACAATTTTCTTAGTTGTAATTATTTCTGTTACTTCTAAGGTTTGGAGTTAATGCCAATCATCTATTGTCTATGGATGTAATTTTGATTTATACTAAGTAACTAATGAATGATAGAAAATGCCTGTTATATTATTATTTGATTGGTAGTTATAAACCTTTTACGACCCAAAAGGTCAAGAAGCAAACGAATTATCCAAAATGTACAAACAAGCACGAAGACAGCCAATCTGCTGAATACTAAGCTGCAATCAACTCATTTCCCGTTGCAGATACCGTATTTGTGTTTTCTACACTTACAAAGTGTCAAGAACTACCATGAAATGTTTCACATGGTTTGCAAGATGAACATTCAATCATTTGTATCTGATTAAATGACTCTAATTATATTTAACCTGGTATATGGATTAACTATTACTGTTAGATTGAACGGTTATCATGTTGTATGAATGAGAACGTATTTTACATTGCAAGAGAATTTGCACAATGTACAACTAGCCAATTGAACCAACACACTCGATAGTTTAAAGTACAATACTTTATTTTAGTAAAATTATTCTAGTACATTTCCAGATCTGGGATTTTACCAATATCTCAGCATTCAACGAGTTGCTTCGTTTGTCCGAGTTGAATTTACCAACGGGATTTACTGGCGGCATGACCGAGTGGTTAAGGTGAAAGATTAGAAATCTTTTGGGCTATGCCCGCGCAGGTTCGAGTCCTGCTGCCGTCGTTATTTTTTTGAATTTGTTGTTTACAACGTGTCCTTTAACATGAAGACAGAAGTATCTTCCCTTTTTTTTTGTTTTGTTTCATGTTGTTGTTTGATTTGTGATGTGATGTGCATCGTCTGAAAATTTCTTTTGAATTTGTGTGCGCGAGAACAATTATTCTGATTCTTCACAACCAAGAAAAGAACCACGTGACATATTTTAATAAAAGCAGGACAACCAAATAATTCACTGCCAGCACTTTGACTGAGCAAGTTTAATTCAAATTCAGAAGAATACTGTAAAATTTCTTCCTACTTAGAATGAATAATTGTTATATAAAGCAACTAATTTTTTTGTGTCACATGACCAATGTCGGATGTATACAAATTATTTTATTTTTGCTCAATAAACTGGAGATATTTTTTTTTAACTTAATCAAGGTTTGGGGTCAACTATCATCATTTATTTTATTGTTCTTTTTTTTTTTTCTTGATAGAGTTTAATAGTTAATTGGTCTAATGCAACCCAAAGAATATTCCGATATATGGCAATATTCAAAAATGATGTCAGGGTTGTGAGTGTATCACAATAGTTTTCTTCTTACTTCTCTTACTGGCGTGATTTTTTTTTTTTTATTTATTTCTATTCTATGTGTAACGTAGTGTGTTGAGAGAGCAAAATCGATTTTTTTTTTTTGGTTAATAAATTTTATCCATGCATGATGTAAAGCATTTAATAATAGGGGGGGTACGTGACACGTTTTTTATTGGCTAATGGTTATGTAATTCGTTATATCCATTAGAAATGGATTGCTGTTTTTTTTTTTTTTTTTTGACTTTCTTTGTCTCTGTTCTCCTGATTCGTATTATTTTCTTACACAAGTAGTGATTGTAGAATGTGGAGGGGAATAATTAATTTAAAAAAAAAGTGATTGATCAAATAATGACGATAAGCTGATGGATCTTAACGACGACATTTTTGTGTTGTTGTTGTTTTCTATTCTATTCTTGGTTTGGGGGAGGAGAGGGGGTGGAGAGAGACAAGATGTTTAGTGAGTGACTTTTGAGATTCCGTCGTTTGATGCTGTAGCCTTTGCAGCAAACCAAAGGAACGGACAAATAGTGGGGGGCTGGAAGTAGCCAAGTAAACAGAATACGACATTTTTACATTGGACATACAAGATTATCTAAAATCTATGCAGTTGTTGATTTTTTTTTGTTTGGATGTTTGTGTTGGCCATAATAAATTCCAGATCAATTAATATTAAATGTGTACGTTGAACCAAAATTCTCTATATATTTTTATCTTTCCTTTAATTCTCTCTGTTTTCAAATTTTTTTCTTTTTCGATTCTTTTTCTTATTAATCTTTAACAATTCAGCCTTGTCCGAAGTATTTAACTCAATTTATATTTAATTCTTTTTTTTTTGCTTTCTTTCATTATTTACTTTCTTTTTAACAGTCAGTCTTTTTTTCCAACTTTAACTTATTTTCAAATTCTTTGGTCATTTAGAATTTACGTCACATCGATTAACTACTCACCATCCAGAGCTCATTATCTGTTCTTATATTTATAATTGTATGATTTCAGCAAGATGGCTCCAACAGAAAATTCAAATCCTATAGATATACCTAAATCTCCGCTGTCTCCAAAGCAAGCCTTCCCTTCAAGTACTTCACCAGCGAGTCCTCAAAATACCAAGACAAAACCACAATTGGAAATGGAGAAAATGAGAGATATCCTTGAAGAGGAAACAAATTTATATGCAAAAGGGGTCACTGATAACGATGTTGACTGGTTTATTAGAGATTCTTCTATTGATCCGAATGTTGACATAACAAATACTAGTAGCACTACCAGTAAAGACTCAGGCTCAACTACACCAGTGCCGAATTCTTCTCCAGCTAGCCATTTAACTGCCACCATTTCTAACTCCAACGACAACTATACAAGCAAGACAAAACCATCAATAGCTCCAATCCAGGAAGAGAATATTGCGTCAGATTCTTCTCCGCACCATAGCAGTCATTTTCACAACGAACACCAGTCGACTTATGAGCCACCAAGAAGACGCAGCAGCCTTTCTGCCACGGGTGGTGGTCTTTTTTCTAAATTAAAGCACAAGTTTCGAAAAGAATTGGCCACACCTGAACCATCAGTAGAACATAAAAAAGCACAAACAGCTGCCCCAGCACCAGCACCAGCACCACCAGTATCTCGATCATCACAAGGAATTTTTAAATCTGGATATGACATGAATTCAACTAAGAAACCAAATGACAGTAGTGATTCTAGTATAAACTCGTTCCAAAATTCACCACCAAAAATATCGGCAACTACTTCTGCTCAATTACACAGAACTATGTCTACCCCAGTTTACACTCATGATTCTTCAGATCCAAGATTGGAAGAATACATTAAATTTTATCAAAGAAGAGATAGCAGAAGAGCGTCTGTTGCTTCATGTCATTCAAATGGGAAAGACGAACCATTACCCCTGGCTTTGGTTAATGGATTTGAAAATACCACCTATAACAAACCCAAAGATGGTTCTGAATCTGCTCAAAATTCTTCAACCAGCAAACTTTCAGGCTTTTTGAAACGTAGAAGCAGCACTGTTAACAAGTACAGTGATTCAAATACCTCCATCCCCGGAACTCCGCTTTCAAGACAAGGTACTCCGCAATCTGCAACTACCAAGACAGTATTGGACTCGAATCCAAGCTTTAAAGGATTGAAACCGTTGAAGAGAGTTGCTTTCCATTCTTCAACATTTTTAATCGATCCCCCACAGCAAATTCCTTCAAGAACCCCAAGAAAAGGAAATGTGGAAGTATTACCGAATGGTACTGTCAAGATACGTCCACTTACCGAAGAAGAAAAAATTGAAATCGAAAAATCCCAACGAGGATTGGGCGGTGGAATCATCGTTGGTGGCACTGGCGCATTGGGGTATGTTAAAAAGGATGCTGGTCCTCCCAAAGCAATTGTTGAAGATGAGGACGAAGGAGCAGGTTCCACGGATAATAATGGCAATATTTCATCCCTGACACCAGAAGAACCGGATGAAAATGAACCACGCGTTGATGCCCATGCCAAAGCATTAACCATTGACAAACCAATGGCACACCATCAACCAGTCAGTTATTCAGCTCCAATCAAGAAAATGGCGCTTGATACCATGTATGCACGCTGTTGTCATTTGAGAGAAATCTTGCCAATTCCAGCTATTCTGAAACAAATCCCGAAGGGTTCAATGGCTCCGTTACCAGTTTTGCAGATGCGTAATCCAAATCCAACTATGATTGAAATCCAGTCATTTGCAGACTTTTTGAGAATTGCTCCAGTGATCTGTGTTTGTTTAGATGGGGTGAATTTTTCTGTTGAACAATTTAAGATTTTACTTTCAGCTATGAGTGCCAAAAAACAATTAGAGAAACTCAGTTTGAGAAACACTCCTCTTAATGAACAAGGATGGTCTTTGCTTTGTTGGTTTTTATCCAGAAACACCGTTTTGAATAAGTTGGATATTACCCAGTGTCCCTCATTGTCAGTTAATATCCTTAAGAAAAAAAAGAAAAAGACCGAAAGTAAGTTTGATGAGAATCTAACACGAATGACTTCCAACAAGGATAATCGTTCAGATGTGGATTGGGAATTATTTGTTGCCACTTTAGTTGCCAGAGGAGGTATCGAGGAGTTGATTTTAACCGGATGTTGTATTCAGGACAACGAGATTTTTGAAAAATTAATGTCCATGGCTGTACTGAAACGTACATCGAGATTGGGATTGGCATTCAACCAATTAACTCCACGTCACATGAAGATCATTGTTGATTCTTGGTTATTGAAAGATTTCGCCAGAGGAATTGATTTAGGTTATAATGATTTCCTGAGTGTGAATATGCTTAAACCAATTATTGATTTAACTAAACGTCCTGATTATGAAGACTTGGTATCCAAATCAACTTTGTCTTTTATGAGTCTTAATTCTACTAATTTAAGTTTCAATGATACTTTCAAGGAAGTAACTGAGCAATTCACCATGAAATTACCAAATTTGAAATATCTTGATTTCTCAAACAACCAACGATTGTTTGGTGTTTTTGGAAAGAATGATAGTGAGCAAGCTGAACATAGTGAAGAAACTAGTGTGTCCTACTTCATATCTAAACTTCCATTATTTCCTAAATTGATTAGACTTCATCTAGAAAATGAGAATTTTAGTAAATCATCAGTACTTCAGATTGCAGAAATCTTACCATTCTGTCTGAATTTGGGATACTTTTCAATACTAGGAACGAAGCTCGATAACACATGCGCTACAGCTTTAGTCAATGCTGTTAAAAATTCTAATTCATTGATCAACTTGGAATGTAATACAGAGGATTTCCCTGATGTGTTCAAAGAAAGAATTGGTTTGTACACGATGAGAAACATGGAGAAGGTGTTGTATTCTGCAAAGAAACTTGATGAAAAGGAGCCAATTTTATCCGAAGGTTCAGAGTCTGAGTCACTTACAGAACAATTACAAGCAATTCTTGCCTTGAAGGCACAAAAGAAACTTGATTTGAGTTCGCCAGAGATTATCAAGTTTGTTAAGCGTGCTAAATCTATTCGTCATGAATTAAGACAAACAATCAATGATTTGTTGAAATTACAATTGAAAAATGCTTTAGAGTTGAATGGTAAAGAGACATTAATTAGACTTATATTCATTGATTCAAGTATAGAAAAGGGTTTACAATTGATTGACCCATCTTTGGTTGATGACCCAAATAATGCTGTCACTTTAACTAAAGTCATTGGACCACGTGAAGGTAATGAAGATCTGCATCTTCAATTGGAACATACTGACTCGCAAGAGCCAGAAGCTGCAGCAACTGTATTGGCAAGTCGACCAGTAGCCTTATCAAGAAATGGCTCACGTACAAGTTTAAATAACTTATCGAGAGAAGAAGGTTCCGTTTTGAAACTAGCCAAGCTTCGTGATTTCCATCGTCCAAATTCACCATTCCCAGAAGCGGCCGATTTTCGCAAGAAATTGATGAGTTTTGAATTGTCTGATTTAGATAAAGTAATTGATTTCTTGAGTGATTTGAAAAGAGAAGGTATTTCATTGGAGAAAGTTTTCCAAAATGAAGATGATACCATTGAAGGTGATCATGACTTTCTTAATGTGGAGGAAATCAAATCGAAATTAGAATCATTGAAAGTTGAACAAATAGAAGATATTGGCAAAGAGAAGAAAGAGGATGAAATAGAGACCACCGCCAAAGAGAGCAACGATAAACGTGAGTATTTAAATACTACTTATGATCAAGTTTTGAACAATCTTACCAAATAGACTATATATCTACTTTTTTTTCATGTTGTGTATCCTTACCAATTTATTTATGATTTTCATAGTTATTATAGACATCTAATTAATATTACACTTTCCTTTTGTTTTTCTTAATTCATACAGCTTTCCTTACTCCTATTAATCCTCTTCGTCTTCCGAGTCTATCCTTTCGGGACGATTTCTACTTCCAGTTCTTTCTTCGTCGTCATCTTCATCTTCATCATCATCATCAGAATATTCACCACCTGCAGCATTCTTTTCTGCTTCTTCAGCTAAATCTTCACAAGCATCGATCCAGTCACTATATATATCAACAGGTTGAGATAAAGCATGTATAGCAGTTTGAAAAGATTGTCCACAAATTTTGCAATGCAATTCACCTAAAAGATTCTTTTTATCAATAGTACAAATTACCAGCTTTTCATGATTACAAAATAAACATGTAAAAGTTGTATCTAATGTTTGTTTGATCTTCTTAGCTGGTTTACGTGCCGATGATTTTCTTTTACCCATTTTGAATTCTTATTGTAGTTGTTTGGTATTTTGTTTGGGTTTTTTTGTTGAAGAAATTTCTTTTTTATTATTTTTTTTTGGTACATTTTTCAACTGAGCTTGGCCGTGTCGTTGATGATTGATTAAATGTCGCGTCTTCATAAATGTCGCATATTATCATTAAAGTGGTAAATGTTCAACATTAGTTTAGAATAATGCAGCGATAGACTCTGGATATAGTAAAGACAGAGACAAAAGCGGGTCATAATGATAATACGTCGTAATTCTAGTATAAAGCAATTATTCCCACAGAAAAAAAAAGACTTCAAAATTTTCATTATGGTTTATATAACACAAAAACAGAAAAGTATAATAAACAGATTCGATTGGTATATTCCAAGTTATAGATTATTTTTCAACCCAACACACTAGTGATTAGCTATTAAAATCCAATTACTTTAAATCTTCTTGTAGATGTATAGATGTCAGAAATTCGCAAGGTATCCGAATATTATGGTTAATATTACTTCCCATGTGTACCAGTTCAGCTGTGTTTGCAGGAGACAGATGGTCGACTTGTATCTTATTAAATTTCCGGACTTTATGTATACCTTTCAATAGTAGCAGAATCAAATAACAGGTTAATAAAGACAACAAAAACTCATATGATTTCAACCCTAAGAAACAACTGAAATGAATTATATGATTTATAGTAGACAGTTCTTTATTGGTAGCCAATAATTCATTTTTAATATTTGAAATTCTCCCAGATACTACAAGATTGCGTTTAGTTAAGGTTTCCAACTGTGTCACGTCAAAAGAATTTCTCCTTTCAAGTTGAAATAACTTATTCTCTATAGTAATATATTTCTTATTCAATTTTGCATGTAGCTCTTCTAATTCTTTTAACGTAGATCCCAAGTCCAGCTTCTTAGAAACAATTCTGCAATGTTGTGTAGTGGTATTTTTACTTTCTATATTATTCTCTCCTGGTGTTGTAATTGCAGCTGAGTCACAGTAGCAAACATCATCTTCAGAATTACAATCAGTGGACATACTATTGTTGCATTCCCAAGGGAATATATCATTTGATAAAACAATGGTTTGGTATAATATATTGAATGCTTGATCCTTGTTTATTTCTTCTAGAAATTCATGCCGTTTAGATTCTTGAGAATGAACAGCAAGTTTATCAGATATAGCATACGGATTTATTGATGAATCACCAATAAGTTCTATCTCCAAGTAATTCCATATTTTGAACAACTCATATAGCCGAACCGTTTTATTGTTTGTAGTTAATGTCCATATATGATCAAATACTATTGTCAGTGGAAATTTTATATTTGATGAACTTGATATGTTAGCTTTCGATGTATGTGCAATGTTTCTCTTTTGTATCGATGATGGGTTTAAACAAGTGATAGTCATTTAATTTGAGTGCAATCAGTATATTATATACAAAATATAAGCAGCAATTAGGCTGTGTTCAAGTATATTCAGTTTATTGTTTCAAGAGTTGATAGTATTACAAATATTTTTCACAAATTTCCCCTCTTTAACGAAAATTAGAACAATATATAAAAATGATCAATTCGAAAGAAAAAGAAACTGAACTAAATTCCTTGCAAGTTGGCAGTGCAAAAGAATCTCTTTCCCAAAGTCTAGAAGAGTAAAAGTAAAAGTATTCACGGATGTGATGTTGAGATTTGCAATTCGACAATGTGGGACAACGAAATGTTGAATTCTAATTCATCCAAGGATTCCTTCAAATTTCTAAAAATAAACATTCTTTAAACTTTCTATATTTCAAATTTAATCTTGTTTTTTTTTATTATTATTATTCCGTATAGATAGAAATAATCCCATACTATCGATATTAATCAGTAATTAATGGAATTATTATATCAATTCCTAACAAGAAAATCGTGCCTCGACCGAAAAATTTCATCGACTACAAATTTTTAGATTTACTTCAAAGTTTACTGGTATTTTTTTTCTTTTTTTTTTCTTAAAAAAAAAATCATTTTCTTATATTAATAATAACCTATTTTCAATAAACAATAATAACCATAAATAAAAACACTCTCTTTTATACACATATGTAAAAACGACTAATATACAAAACTAAAATCAAAACAAATTAGGAACGAAAAACCATCTGGATACTATCTAAAACTAAAGCATACTAATAATAATAGTTGAAATGGTCTTTCTGACAAGAGCAGGTACCATGACCTCTATACATTGGTGGTTTTGAACTAGAGTAGTATTCTTCATCAGGATAACCATGATGTTGACCTGGAGGTGGTGGTGGAGGAGGTGGGTATGGATAACCACCATAATTGCCTGATTGGTGATGAAATGGAGGAGGAGGAGGAGGTGGCGGTGGTGGAGCAGAACCGTAACCTGGGAAACCACGTTCGCCGTGATTGAATGGAGGTGGTGGTGGTGGAGGAGGAGGAGCAGAACCATAACCTGGGAAACCATGTTCTCCATGATAGAATGGAGGAGGTGGAGGGAGAGGAGGAGGTGGGTAACTACCATGATGATGCCCTGAAAAATGATGTGGAGGAGGTGGAGGAGGAGGTGGTGGGTAGTTCTTTGGTCTTTGGTGTCTACCATGATGTCTTCTATGAGGCTTTGGAAATGGTGGGTGACGAGGTTTTGGTTGACGTGATGGTGGTTCTTCATGATCTGAATCAGATTCATTACCACTTGGAGTACCAGGTTCATCATCTTCAGATAATGATAAAATTTCATCTCTGTCATAATGTTCATGGTGGTCATAATGATGATGATGATGTGGTGGATGATGAGGTGGAGCATGACCATCAGCTGATAAACCTTTTTTCTTCAAGTAAATTTGAATTATTTCATCATCAATATAAATACTTTCGATTTCATCAGCACCGATTTCTGTTCTTCTTTTTTTGTTGTTAATAATGTTTGCGTCAACCATTGTTTGTAGATTAATGAATATAACAAGATCATAAACTCAACAAAAATGATGGGTACTTTCACTTCCTTTTTATAATCTTTTTTTTGTTGCGCTCCAAGGCTTAGAATGTAATAAATTGGAGCCATTCTATAGGAGTGCGGTATACAATTTCATGTTCGGCATTTGACCTGAAATTTCAGACACCGACAGTATTGTGCGCGGTCATTATCGGCTTTACATTCTATGCCAAGAAAATTAACTAAATTTAGAAAACCATATACAGATTATTAATGATACCTGAAATTGTCTGATCATTATCATGTACAATCGAATAAAAAGTGAAAGTAACATGCATTGTTAATATATGAAAAACCGTGACTTCAATTGCCGGTTGCTATCCTGCGCTACATAAGTTTAACGAAACATGACTTCAAATGTATACGTGAAAAACCGAAAATCAGTGCGGGAAAAAAATTTGCCATCTACAGTTTTTAATAACTCCCCCCCTTTTTTTAAGTGGCTCAATTCTTAGTCCTTCTATATCCGGGCATTTATTGCTATCACAACAATTGTTGAGAGATACAAGGCTCAGTGTTTAAATTAGTTTTCTTATCACCGCGTTAACTTCTTACATTTAAGTTCAGAGATAACAACGTTACAAATACAAATTTTTCTAATTATTAAAAATATTTATTTTAACCCCGTGTAAATTACAAACACAAATACAAACAATTGAACTATAAACCGAATATCTTATAAATGAAAGCAATATTAATCACCAGTGATGACCATGGCGATGACCATGTTGAGGACCATGTTGAGGACCATGTTGAGGACCATAACTATGATAACCAGGTCCTTGATGATGATGATGATGATGATGATGATGATGATGATGATGATGACCGTGGTGGCCATGATGGCCATGATGACTAAAACCACCAAATTGTGCTGGACGTGGACCATAACCGAATCCTGGTGTATGATAAGAAGATCCATATCTTCTACCAGTAAGCATAGTAGTTACCAAACTTGAAATACCCAGCGAATGATTATATCCATTATTGTGATGGTGATGATGTTGTTGATGGTGATGATGATTGTTGAAAAACATGATTGTTATTGTTATTTAATGTGATGTATAAATTCATTTTTAAATATTATCATATCTTGGGAATTAATTAGCTATTTATATAGTTTTCAGATTCCTTGTCTTGTAATTATTTTTATACAAGGCTGTGGGATTTCAAGTACGTGATCCGTGATCACGGATTCGCGTATATCCGGATATAAGCCCTACACTTTGACGTTCGGATGTGATTAAAGTTCCGACACTTGTGAGAAAATCGGAAAAGAGAAAGAAAAATCGCCTGTTGTGGTAACAACACGATTTGGGTTTCTTCAGTTTACAGAGAATGAGAAGCCGCAGCCATAAGAATAATTCAAATCTTGGAGTATTTATTCACATACATTCGGAACTAAACACTGAACGCCTATGACGTAACATATTTATTAATATTAACTCAATGCATGTCTTTCTCTATTTCAAAATCAAGAATACCTCTAATAACGGCTGTATTCTGGAGGTGGAGAAGGAGAAGGAGAAGGAGAAGGAGTCGATATATCTGGTGATTGATCTTTGAGTTTTTCTGACGATTCATTCTCTTGCTTTTTGGAATGACGAAAGCAACAATGATGGGATTTCATCATGATAAAATAAAATGGGCCAAATAAAGAAATACCAGCCGCATCACGAGCAAATCTTTTTGCACATCTTCTTTTTTGGTGATACTTGGTTTGAGTAGTGTGATCTTTGTAACACATGGTTATAGTTATTTGTTTATCTATAATCAATATTCCCTTGTGGGATACACCACTTTTTATATATTAATTGTAAGCTGCTGTAACATTTAAGATAACTCCGTAAAATGGTAATTCAAACGGAGTAATTATTATCTCCATATTATTGTTTACGTATCGCCATGCCATATTTTTATCAAGTTTCGAACTATATTACAGTTTTCAAAGAAAAAGAAAACAAAAAAAGTACTATCAAACAAATTAAACCCGTGTAAAGTGGAGTTTCAAATTTGGTGATAAAATCGATACTAGCTATGCCCCTCCAATTTGACCCTTTTTTTTTCAATAATTTCAAATGGCTGTGCAAACCCTGTCGTATGACGTAACTATTGATATTTCAGTCATTCATTCGTTGGTTTGTTTATTGTTTTATTTTCGTAAATTTATTCATTACGTAAGCGCGTAAGCTTATCTCTCTTTTTTTAGTTTGTATCTTGTTCAGCTCCTGTATTCACAAGTTTCATTAATTGAGTCAGATGCTAAACACGTTGACATTCACACAAGAGAATTAATCAAATATATCATATTTTAAGACTCCCCACAATTGTCATTTGTCATTCAGAGTAGTTTTATCTGATACAAACTATAATGAATCAAGAAAAAAAAAAAACTATGACAAATAATGCTATTTGTGAGAACTTTAAGTATGAAAGTGAGTAAAGTATAGTAATAGATACATTAAAACACAATTATATAATATATTGGTGATAATTTATATTAGTTAATTGATTCGTTTTCTATTTAATATTAAACTATTCCCATATTATTTCATCCCATTATTCATAGTTATCTTCAATTTAGTATAGACACGTGACTCGGATTATGTTTTAAACTTTGTTGTGTCGAGCAACTATGGAGAGGATAATCTGATTTCATAATCATCCTTTAACACTATTTACAGCCAGTTGAATCTGAGTTGTGATTGGAACCAAAATATAAAACGTTTAGTGTCGCATTGTCAACCATTCGCTTTTCACACCAAAATACAGATGCTAAGGTAATTTTTATTTGCTATTGCAGATCTTTGTACTTACAAATATGCTGCTGAGTCATTTAAGATAACAACAACAATTGTTGAATGACTCCATTAAAGTTATAGGGGCAGTTATAACAGGGTAGAAAGGATTACCAAATTAGGATTTGTAAGCATGTTTGATGTGTAGAAAATGTGGTAGGTTTTTTTTTTTTTTTTGCAATTAATGGGTATTTAGCATTTAGAAATTGATATAAATATGTTTCAAAATATTCATAAAGTACTTCTTGTTTTTTTATTTTACAGAAATTCTTTCATCAGTATCAATTATCATGTCTGAAAAATCTCTTGCTAAATATACTAATAACAATACTAAATCCAGTAGAGTTTCAACCAAGTCTGCTAAATCTTCAACAAATCCAAAGGGTAAAGTTGTTACATTTAAAGATACTCCTGGTAAAAATTCTCCTGAGAAAGAACATAGAGGAAAGACATTGCTTATCAAATTAAGAATAATAAAGAAAAAGAAAAAGCCAACAGTTGAGGAGAAAAAGGTTCAGAAGAAGAAAAAACAACAAAAGATGATTAAAATTAAAACTCAATTGGTAGTTGAAGTACTAACATCAATTACTATTTTAACTATACTAGGGTTCTACTTATATTGTTTGGCATTAAACTTTACCACTATACTTTAATCATTTTGGTTATTATTCAAGATTCTCAAGATAAACAAAAACAAATTGACAATGTCAAGGTACAATGAGATACAAGCGATTATTTCATCATCCAAATGTAATGTCTTCATAATATGTTGGGTGTCAATGATGATGTAGATTGAAAATACTGCTGCACCAAGAAAACTGTAGACATTTTCAACCAAAGTCAGTTGTTGTGGGAAAAACATCATTATAAATCCCCATCCAATCAATCCCCAAAGCATCATACCCACAGTACCTTGCCAACTGATAAAGTCGTACTTAGTTTGGAAAGCAAATAGGGTTAAACCAATAAATATAATTAACGTTAACAAGATTGCTTCGATTAATACTGTACTATCAACAAAAGCACACGCAACTCCCAAAGAATAACTCTCACAAATAGTAAAACCAGATAATAATACTAAATTAACCGGATATGATCTTGCTTTATAGAAAGCACCAATCATGAATCCAATTGCACCGACAAATGACAATATTAATAACCAAACATTAGTTAAGGCCCAAACTTTAAACGAATCAGAAGATCTAATAATCAATCCCATAACGACTGTTCCCATTAACTGCATAGTTAATAACAGGTATACTTTTCTAATAAATAATTGACGCAATGGTAATTCACATGATGCAACGGAGACCGAATACTTGAAATCATCAGGAATATTATCACCAAACTGACGTGGTGCATTCTCTGCATCTTGTACTGCTGGTGGGTATGGAGCTTGTGGAGGCTCTTGTGGTAATTGTGTATAATTTGACATCAATGTTGTCTAGTCGATTAATTAAAGAGTGATAAAGAAAAAGTAGTGGTTGTTGTAAAAAAAAAGACGTAAATAAATCAGGGGGGCAATATGGTTTATATTAATTAAAATGAAAACTTAAATTTGCTTTTTGTTACACATGAAAACTGCGCATTCTATGGGTTGAGTTTTTGGGTTTCTACGAGTTTCTTAGAATATCGAGTGACATATTTTCAGCCATTATACACTACCTAATCTAACAGAATGATACCAATCAACTCAATCAGGATGCGGTTGACTTTTCTCCTTCTATATGAATTTGAATCTCTTCCACATCTTGTTTGGAAGAATCATAAAGAAAAATACCGTTACCTCTGGCATTGGCTCTTTCCTGACGTTTATATAGCCATAATACAAGCATTGTCCAAATGCATAATGCAGCAGCACTACATGCTGTAAAAGTGTAACCTTTTAAAAATCTTGGAGCTTCAACTGTCTTCCATACAAGAACGGCTATCCAAGCAGTTGTTTGTTGTGCAAAGATATTCATGACAATCAATACCACTTGCCTTTCTCTGATATCTTTCCGGCAGATATCACCTTGCCAGGCGTAAATTATAGGAGCCATTGCCCAACCAAAAAATTGCATACACCATGCAAACCACTTAGCTCGTTCAGGTATATTCCAAACAGCTAGCAATACATTTCCCGTAAAGTTAAACACCTGAGAAAATACAATGGCACCCCACCGGGACTTTAATAAATCAGCAATAAGACTCGTTATAGCCAACCAAATCAATCCCAAACCAGGAGTCAAAGCTGTGTAGTCTTGCAATTTTCCCGACCCATATCTTGGTTGACCATCTTTATCCTTTAATGATTTCAACCACAATGCATATGCTCCTGAAGTTGTGTTTGTATTATTCCAACAAAAACAGTGCCAAATAGCCACAACATATATATGCCATGACGAAAATATTTTCTTCCAAAGTTTAGGATCAAAGAAGTATTTTGTAACATTTTCTCTTGGTCGAGGATCCTTTTGGTCTTGTCTCATTCTTCTTCTAGCAATTCTAATGTCATCATCTGTTAAGAAAATACTATAACAATCTTCAGGGGTACCAGGTATAATATAAAAGCCAAAAATACCAACAACAACAGAAATAATACCATCCATTATGAATATCCACTGCCAAGCTTCATGCCCAGCTATTCCTTCCATACTTCTCTCAATGGCACCCGATAAAAGACCACTCGTCAAGACACCCAAGTACAGTCCGAGATAAAAGAATGCTCCTCTCCGATTAATTTCTCCAGTGCTAGCTTTATACCAGGATGAAAACAAAGAATGGTAACAAAGATATGCAGGTGCTTCCAATGCTCCGATTAAGAACCGAATCGCTTTTAAACCAGCAACATTACCTGATTTATATAACAAGACTGTTAAAATGGACCAACAAAGTTCCATTGCTGGCATAAAGTAATTCAATGGCATTGCATAAAAAACATACATGAAAGGAATTTGGAGTACAATATTACCAATTGAAAACATTACTTGGGTGTTGACAAAATCATTACCTTGCATATGAAGACCTTCTTTCATACCTCCAACATATGCATTTATCAAGTTTGTCTGATCTAAATATTTCACCCATAATGCAAACAATGAATAAACGGTTAGCAAAAGATCAATCTTTAAAATAACTCTCCGTTCTTCTGGAGTATCATCTGGATGGAACCAATGATAAAATTTTCTCTTCAGTTTAGATTCATTGGTGACTCTATATTCAAGTTCATCAAAAAATTTCCACCATGGACGATCCTTCTCATCACGATATTCCAAAATAGGTGGATCACCATCAATTGTATCAGATTCACCTTCGAGTTTGCTATCATCTCGAATATCAACATCAACTAGATCATTATTGATGAAATTTCCATTTTCATCTTCGTCCACTATTCTTCTGGTTGGGAAAATCCCCCATTTTAATCTACTGATAGGTTCCTTTAAAAATGACATAGTGGTTGATTTGATTCAAACTAAAAGTAGATACTAATTGATTGGGAGAAATCATATCCTTGAGTATTATTACAGTTCAGTCAATCTAGGACTTTAAATAAAGTTCCTTTTGTTTGTTCAACCAAGCTTTACTCATTTCTTGAACCACAATTTTTTTGAATATAAACTAATATTGATTTCCTAATGGATAAAAGTTGTGGCTTTAGTTAGAAGCACGGACAACATTGTTGATGAACTTTCAAATAATCAACACGAAAGCTTAGATAAGATATCAATGGGAACGTCTTTCAAAACTCGGTGAATCTTGTAAGCTCCAATATTACCAATACAATAATAACATCTAGATTTGCTAACATATTTCATGAAAAGAAAAATAAGATTGTAGTTTCTGTTGAATTCACGCAGTAAAAAATATCTTAAGACACTAAATGAACTAACACAAATGAGGGGAGGACTTCTTGAATTTCAATTGACATAATCACTGCATTTGTCAATATTCATGAATACTTCATTTATTTCAGTCCTTATACCCGAAGTCAGCCGAATCTCAACTAGCCACCTCACGTCTGTCAATTTGAGACATATGGCAGTATTTAATTTTGGTACGCCACAAATTTCAAGATCAATAGAGTTTGGAGGTAAATATCGGCAATAAAATACCGGTATTATTCATAGTTTGTTTATAAAGTCTTGGAATAATAATACACATTCAGAAAGTTGTTAATCAAATAAAAGGGTGATAAATGTATCATGGTATACTATATTTGTTGAAGTAGCCAGTACTATTTTTTCACTGTGTTAACCAGATTAAAATATCCAATGAAGGAACCTTGTAATGAATAAATAATTAATTCATATCTTAGTCTACCGAGTTTAAAACTTCCAGCTGTGGTGTACAACTTGTTAGATAGTGGTTTTAATGTCATTTTTTTGAACCACAGTCAAACCTTCCCAGCTACCAATTGAAAGAAAACTAGGACCATAGAGAAAATTTTAGTCTACTTTCTTACTTCTGGAGATAGACGGTTGAAACTACAATTTACTCCACAGTTTGTTTTCCTTGAAAACCACAATGGTTATGAACTTGTCAGGAGTTAAACAAACAAACAAATAAAAAAAGCCTCTTCTTCAACCCATATCACTTTCATTGTTTCAAAATGCGATCTTACAAATGAACTTACACTGATAAGAAAAATATTTGCTTGAAGATAATTTCAATGCGGTTGACATAAT
The DNA here is from genome assembly GCF_000006335.3 of Candida tropicalis MYA-3404. Classification (NCBI taxonomy): domain Eukaryota; kingdom Fungi; phylum Ascomycota; class Pichiomycetes; order Serinales; family Debaryomycetaceae; genus Candida; species Candida tropicalis. Next base: position 1,543,425 of record NW_003020038.1, on the reverse strand, counting down.
CTATACAATGATAACAGTTCACGTTTGTTCAAAAAGATAAGTATCTGGATTTAATATTACGGAAGTCCGTATCGAGAAACTTGATAGTTATACAAGAAGTTTCTTTCTCCTCATCTTTTCTTCCAGATACCAACACCACTTCTCTTCCATTTGTATCTTTGTTATCCCCTCAGTTACTGTTGAATTTTGTTTAATTCAAATTGAACTAAAGTTTGGAAGCAATGCTGATGCAAAACGTGTTGTTAGTGATTTTTGCAGGATAGTAGTTTAATCTAAAAAGAGCAAAAACTTAAGGTTCTAAATTCTATTTCTCTATCTTTATGTAAGAAAAAGCTTTATCTTTGATTGGTTTATTTAGGTCTGAATTTGAAATCAAAACATAGGTGTTTGACTAAAATGTTAGTAACGTAAATATCACCGGTTAATAACAAAAAAAAAACAATGAAAAACATTTAGGTTAGGAGACACAACGTTTTTGATATAGGTTCTTGACCACGGAGATAACCAAAAATAAAATGGGGCCACGATGTGGTTGTACAATAAGTCCGTTTGGCGTGTACCTGTGTATAGATGGAAGTGAGTTATCTCCAGCAGATAATCACCGTTCAATATACAATTATCTTAGTAATGCAAGAATATGCAATGGTTTGTAGATGTAGATAATCTATCAAACAAATAAAGTAAACTAAAATGAAATAATAATAATAATACAAAGATAACAGAGCAATGAGAACAATACAATACAATATAGTATAATTTAGTATAAGACATTGATTGTTTGTTACTGTAAATAGTATGAAAAGTGGAGACCCGTGAATGGTATTGCACCCATGAGAAAACGTTTTATCAATCATTCTTGTCAATTTCGATGACCAACATCTCAATACATGAAGTGGGGATTATTCATCTCCACAATTTTTTTCATTTCTCTTGTTCTTTTCTCTTTTCTTCTTTTTTAAACAATGTGAATTATTGTTTGAATAAGGAGGTGTATAATTACATCGACATTCACCCTTTTTGATTGTTCACTTTTCTTTTTTATGTGGATTGCTCTTGCAGTGGCTTTTGTTTTATAAACCAATGCAAAATTAAAAAAGATAAAGGACCTAGATTTGGAGCACTGCCCTCAAATGGAATGTAACAATACAGAAAAACGGTTCACATGGAAACCACTATAATTCCTTCTAAAAAAAAGAAAAAAAAAGTTTATTCCCTTGATCACTGAAAAGAGTCTATTCCCTTGATTATTGGAAACAGTCTTCTTTCTTTTTGTTAAAGCAGAAACTCAATTAGAGAGATTTTCGTTTCTTTGAAAGTGTTTTGCAATCGTAATTTTACTTTCTACAAATTAAAATCTTTGAAAAATCATTAATGTATTAACTACGTCTATAAAATTCTGTAAAATAATAATAATAAAAACCCCTTCCCATATAACAATCATAACATAAATAAAATAAAATAAATAATCGTAAAAATAATAATAATAAAAAATCATTAACGTGAACTAAAATAAATAAACTGAACTTAATCTATTCGTCATTACTAAATCTTCTACCAAACTTGAATTTTTTCATCTTGTTGAAATAAATTACTGAGCTATCAACAATAGATCCAATCGATGAACCTCTTGAGCTTGAACTGGTAGAATTGTTTCTGGAATTGCTTCGAGTATTTGCTCCATCAGAATGTTCCTCTTCTGATGAACTCTCAGTTGATGGAATAGTGTAATAGTCGTACCCACCATATTGTTTGGAATGATGACTGTGGTGACGACGATGGCTGTGGTGATGGTGATCTCCATTTTCATGATGACTAATTGGAGAAGTTATTGGGGTGACTTTCTCTCTTGGACAGACATTATCATCTGAATGTTTAGATCTGAGTGGTAAATTTAACGAAACTGAATGTTTTAAAGGTTGTCTTGAGTGATGTTGTGAATGATGCTTAGATGCTGATTTTGCTGGTGGATTTGCTTCAGTTTGTTGATGATGTTTGATTTGTTCGATACTTGAAGTTCTTCTTTTACACAAACAAGGTCTATAAATATCTTCGTGGTATTGTTTGGTGAACTCTCTGTATAAATTAATCAATAAATCGTCATAGATATGCTTTTTGCATCGAGATAAAATTTCATAGGATGGTAATTCAACAATGCTAAGTTGAGATTTTAAGTTGCAAGGTATATTGATTTCCAAATCTGCATCAAATGTCAAATATTTGTCATATAAAAATTGCCATGTTTTAAGTAATTCTATTCTGGTGGTATTACTAAGATGTAAATAATTGTTGATATCTATTATAAATTGTAAATTCTCTGGACAATGTCTTGATTCAAGATAGTTGTTGAATGCAGATAATGTTTCATTACTTGAGTCTAGACTGGTGCAATTATCTATTAATTCATACAATGAAGGGAAATAGTGACCATTAGATTCCAAATCGTTTATAGTTGAAGTAGATGAAGATGTAGAAGGTGTTCTAGTGTTAGATCTATTTGTAAGGTTTGTAGTAGTAGAAGGACTAGTGGTTACCAGTGTCGAAGTAACCATAGTTGACATCTTTGATATATAATTATAGTAGTAGTAGTAATAGTAGTAGTAATAAGAATATGCTGCCAAAATAACTAAATCATATAAAAACAAAAAGCAAAAAAAACAAAAAAAAATAACTAGCGTACATTGAGATCTTTATATACAATCAAGTGATTAAGCGACAAAGAGAAATAGAGGGGGGAGAGCGGAGAAAAAGAGAGGGAATAATTACACCAGTAACCACCCTATTTTTTTTTGTATATAGCTGGGTTGATTGTTGCATGCAGCAGAGATGTACACAATAAGAAAATATAATAAAATAAAAAAATAAAGTGAGAGCGAGTCAGATAGAGACAGGCAGATAGAGACTAAGAGAGAAAGAGAGAAAATTTTTTTTTGTACTCTTCACCAAACTAAAAGTCAGATTATTATTGATTTTAGTAGATACGCATGCAAAAGTTTAGTTCAGTTTAGTTTTGCATTGTTGTTGAAAAAAAGAAACCATTGTTTTGCACATTTGTGTAATAACAGTTTATATTGTTGTTTACAAGCCGGCTGTAAAAAATTAAAAATGAAAAAAACGTTTCATACAAATGAGTGGGAATTGACTCACGTACACGTACACGCAAACTCTAGGTCTCTCTTCATCACACACTCTCACACACACACATCGCAAATATAAAGTTTTACTTTTTTTTGGGAAAATTCATCGTACACGTACAACTCAAAATAATTATATAAAGGTTCAAACTTTATTTATAACATATATTCCCCATTTGCGTATTCATGGGGATAACGTCATAAAATAAACCAGGTAAAGATAGTTATTGTTTTCTTCTATTTGATAACATCTTCTCCTCAATTTTACTTAAACCTATTGTTAATATAATGTTAATGTGGAGTATCAATTTTCTTTTATTGTTTGTGATGAGTAAGAATCGGTTTGGTATAGATTGAAAAAAAAAATGCATGATTATAGTAAAAGCGCACGACCATCTCATTATCTATTTTTTTGTCTTTGTGTTCTTGAACTACACGACCACAGTTTTTTTTTCAGACCTGTAGAGGTTTTCTTACTCCACTTCTGTTAGATTGTTGATCTTACAGCAGCATACATTGAGGGTTTTTTTTTTTAGGTTTAATATTCAGTTTATAACATGCACATATCTTCACACCACACATTAACTCACTTCTATCAAGCAAGCCCTTCCCCTCTCTGATCAAATGTAACCTCGTGTTGAGTAGATTATGGCTTTTGATGTGGAAATATTTTTCTTTTGTTGATTTCAAAGAGTATATTTTCTTTGTGTACCTTTTTTTTATTTTGTTCATTAGTATTATCTCACTATTGTTTGCAACGAAATTTATATTTTAATTTTTCTTACTCCACTCGTTGCATATTGTTCTATTTTGTTTTTTTTGTTTTGGGGCTTTTTTTTCTTTCAGAGCAAAGAAAATCTATTTTCTATGATCAAATAAATTTGAAACCAATTAAAGAATAGTCAACTTGTTTTGATTGGATTAAATAATCATGTAATTATACTTTCCTTCTTTTCACTACAGAACCCAAATAATAAAAAAATAAAAATAGAATTACAATAAAAAAGATTAAAAAAAAAATCCACCTTAACGGTTGTCATGAATATTCCGTTCACGAAGCACATGAGTATGATCGTTTGTCAAAATTCAAGACAACGATGGTGATGAACGAAGTCAAAATGAGACAAACCAAAAAAAAAGCGTTATTTTAATTTCCCATATTTTGTGTTTGATTGCTTGTGGAGGTTCCACTTTTAAGATAAGAGGAAATATAAAGTACAAAACAAGTGTTCAACAGCTTTTTTTTTTTTGTTTCATATTTCCCACATGAAATATCGAGCAATCGAACGATAATCGCTTTTGACATTTCATGGAATCAAAACCATTACTCATTTCTCCCCCAGAAAAAGATATCCCGAACTAACCTGAACAGAGTATAATCACGTCATTTTACTTCATCTATATATAACTCAAGGTATTATAAAAATCCATCTGTGTATAGGTTGTATTGTCTTTCTAAAATTCATAACCCTGGCCGGCTTTGGTTTTGCAACTATAAACGTGGATCTTTAAGCAAATTCCTGCGCATACATTTCATTCGGGGGATCTCACTACACAACATTAAAATATAAAAATTTTTAGCACCTAAAAAGAGCAAAAATAAAAATTCACATAAAATATATTAAAATTGGAATCAGTCGTACAATTTTGAAGAAATAACGTTATAATTATTTTGTCTTTCATTGCTGTACATCTAATTTGTTTAAAACTACTTGAGAGCGAAGCCGGACTAACTCATTACGGAGATTTCGTCTATAGTTTTTTTTTTTCTTTAAATCAAAATTCTTGTCCAACTAACTTGGCCAAGGCCAATTTATACTTTAGTTTTGATTGTTTAATATTGAGATGCTGGATTATTCCATCCGATTCGGAGAATGTGATTACCAGAAAGATTAATAACCTCTTATCTGGCTACACAAACATTCATTTGTAAGCCACATTTAAAGGGATACTGTATTAAACACATGGTATGCACTTATTTCAAGCAAATCATCCAAAAATAATAATGGTTGGTTTAAAGATTGCGCAATAATTCTTTTTTTTTTGTATGTTTATTTTGTGTGCGGGCATTATTTTCCGACCACATAAGCATATTCTCACGTCATTTTTATTAAAAAAAATTTTCAAACGTTAGTACATGACGTGTATCGGACATATAACCCCAGTATCTAATTTTTTTTTTTCAGCTGGTATTCATGATCGTTATGTCAAGTGAGCATTGCAGTCGAATTATGCTTTGTGTATGTTAATCCTGATGATGGTATTAAAAAAAAAGAGACCATCGAGCATTAGTGTAACTAGTCTAGAGTTGCTCTTCTCTTTTAATTAATTAAACAAATGTTTTTTCTTCCTGCCCCCGGGGTGTGAACTAGGCTATTTGGAACAGGAGATTGTAAATCCTTTTTTTTTTAACAGATTGACTTATTTCTGGCATATTTTGCCCCTGTTTCCTTTTAAAATGTTTCATCACGTTACGTGGGCATTTTAGAGGGGGCGAAGTGCGTACGACAGGTGTCTGGTGTAGTTCCGTGAGACCAATGCGAGGGCTAAAATACAAAACGCACCCCAAAATAAACTAATAATGATAAATTGTGGAACGAGTTGAGTTGAGGGCATAAAAACTGTTGCCCAGAGTTTAATTCATACAGCAATAGAAGACTATGCAGATTTTTGTTTTATAAATGTTCCAGTTTTTTTTTTTTTTTGGGGAGGAGATTGGAGTTCCGTCTAACTGACTGTTCAAAAGGATTTTAATTATCACCAATTGACTATGATATTTCAGACCATTTTCTATAGCAAACATATAGTTTGTCATGCGCATATATAAACAAGTTATGGCATCTTCTTATCACACCAATGGTTTAAGCCGTACTTGTAATTCGCTTGTGTCTTTTCCTTATCATGTTGAAAACCACATCTAATTTATTCCCCCCTCATCTTATTAATCTTGTTGCTTTGATTGAATTTTTTACACGCACAAACTATTCATTTTTTTTTTGCAACAACCATTGTGAAATCCAAAAACGGCAACTTCTCTGGATCAATTTATATGAAAGCTTCTTTTTTTTTCTGTCTCTCTCATATATTTTAGTTCCTTTGAAACATACTCTTAAACTTAAACGAAAGCCATTAATGAAGATAAATATAAGAATCACCACTTTAAGAATTCCTTTTTTTTTTGATTTTACATTCTTTTTGCTTTACTAGATAATACCCATCTATATATTAATAAAATTAAATCAACTAAGGAAATAAAAATGGATATTAACAATACTATTCAGTCTTCTGGTGATATTATTATCACATATACTATTCCAGGTATCGAGGAACCTTTTGAACTTCCTTTTGAAGTTTTGAACCACTTCCAAAGTGAACAATCCAAAAATTGCTTAGTCATGGGTGTGATGATTGGAAGTTGTTCTGTTTTGTTAATCTTTTTAGTTGGTATTTTATTTAAAACTAACAAATTTTCAACAATTGGAAAATCAAAGAATTTGAGTAAGAATTTCTTATTCTATCTTAATTGTTTAATTACTTTTATCGGGATTATTCGGGCTGCTTGTTTTTCCAATTATCTTTTAGGTCCTTTAAATAGTGCTAGTTTTGCATTTACTGGTTGGTACAATGGAGAATCTTATGCTAGTTCAGAAGCTGCTAATGGATTTAGAGTTATTTTATTTGCTCTTATTGAAACTTCCATGGTTTTCCAAGTATTCGTTATGTTTAGAGGTGCAGGTATGAAAAAGTTGGCTTATTCTGTTACCATTTTATGTACTGCTTTAGCATTGGTTGTTGTTGGATTTCAAATTAATAGTGCTGTTTTATCTCATCGTAGATTTGTCAATACGGTGAATGAAATTGGTGATACTGGTCTTTCATCTATTTGGTTAGATTTACCAACTATTTTATTTTCCGTTAGTGTCAATCTTATGTCGGTATTGTTAATTGGTAAATTAATCATGGCTATTAAAACAAGAAGATACTTGGGTTTGAAACAATTTGATAGTTTTCATGTCTTGTTGATTTGTTCTACTCAAACATTACTTGTTCCTTCACTTATTTTATTTGTTCATTATTTCCTTTTCTTCAGAAATGCTAATGTTATGTTGATCAATATTAGTATTTTATTGATTGTTTTGATGTTACCATTCAGTTCCTTATGGGCTCAAACAGCAAATACCACTCAATATATTAATAGTTCCCCAAGTTTTTCTTTCATTTCTCGTGAACCAAGTGCTAATTCTACTTTACATAGTTCAAGTGGTCATTATTCTGAAAAATCTTATGGAATTAATAAATTAAACACACAAGGTTCTTCTCCAGCTACTTTGAAAGATGACCATAACTCTGTGATTTTAGAAGCTACCAATCCGATGTCCGGATTTGATGCTCAATTACCCCCAGATATTGCAAGATTTTTACAAGATGATATTAGAATTGAACCAAGTAGCACACAAGATTTTGTTTCTACTGAAGTCACTTACAAGAAGGTTTGATTGTTTATAAGTTTCTCATTATAATTATTATTAGTAGTAGTAGTATTTTTTTCTTTCTAGTTCGTTGTGTGTATGTATGTTTGTTCTTTTTTTCTTCTTCTATAATTTATATTTGTTGCTTAAACTGTTTCCCCGAATCATAATGACGTAAAAATCTAAAAAAAATCTCACCCACAAGGAAAAAAAAAAATCCAAATCTGCGAATGATCTATTTTTCTTTTCCTTTTGATTCACCAACCCATACAAACATTAAACCATGGTTGCAGATCCAGTTCAAGCAACTGTTCAAACATTGAAAGACTTTTATCGTCAAGCCAATCATTTTCTTGAAGATCAACAGGATAAAATTACCAAATCTCCTTATTATGACAAAGTAGTCAATCTCACTAAAGGTATTGAGGGTCCAGGAGGTTCAATTGCTACGCCACCAAAAAGACCACCACCACCAGGATTTCGTCATCATTCTGTTCATCTATGGAATAATATAATCCATAGTATATCCCATAATAAACTAAAATATGCGTCTGTTTTCACTGTGGGTTTGGGTATCACTATATATTACTTGACTAGATCTAGTAAAATGGCCAAAAGAAGAGTACCTAAACTTGCTAATGGTGCACGTCGTGATGTAGTATTAATTATTGGATCACCTACTGAACCATTAACTAGATCTATTGCAGTTGATTTTGAGAAAAGAGGATTTATTGTCTACATGACATTATTAGATATGAATGATGTGAAATATGTTGAATCAAATAAAATTAGTAATGATTTGAATTATATAAATATTAATGATTCTAAAAATATGGATGATCATATTTTTGAATTTAATCAAATTTTAAAGACTCCAATTGTGCCATTCCCAAATGCTAATCCTCATTATTTACAATTAAAAGCAGTAATTTTCACACCTGGTTTACATTTCCCAGTTGGTCCTATTGAAAATATGGCAATTTCTTCATGGGTTAAATTAAGTGATAGATTACTTACATATGTTAAATTATTTTCTTCTGGATTAATTCAAACTGTTAGATCACAAGATTCAAAGATTATTCTTTTAAGTCCAAATATTGTAAGTGGTTTATCAATGCCATATTATGGTCCTGAAACTGTTTTCCAACAAAATTTGAAATCTTTATTTACTGTATTAACTAGAGAATTGGCAAGTCAAGATATATCTGTTACTCAAGTTAGATTGGGTAATTTACATTTACTGAATCAAAGATTAAGCTCTACTGCGAGAATTGAAAGTTTGGTGAACTCTGAAGTTAGAGCATGGACTTCAGAAATGAAAGGTTTGTATGGTAATAATTTCAGTAATGTTCAATTTAAAGCTAATCCTTTGAAATCAAGTGGTGGTAAAGGTACTAATTTAGTTGTATTGTATCATTTGTTATTTGATTTAATTTACAATAAATCTTCTAATCCAGCTGTATTATATTGTGGTACTGGTGCAAGACTTTATGATTGGATATCTAAATTATTACCAGAATCTTGGGTGCAATGGTTACTAAAATAGGGTTAAAATTTATAATTATAAATGCACGTGATGTATCAATTTTTTTTTCTGGTGTACCGCACGACTTTTTTTTGGAAGTAAAGAAAACCCTCTTCTCATCATCTCAGACAAACATTTTAAAAAAAATTTTTTTCCTCTTTCTTTTCGAATTTTTTTCTTTTCTTTTCTTCTTTTCTTTCTTCACGTCCATGATCAAAGATTTGTTATCAAAGCTTACAAAAAGACATCATTGTATGTCAAATTATTCGAATGCTTTGGGGAAAGTCTCCTGTCATAATAGCGGAAACGCGATGGATTAAAACCCCATCTAAAAATGACTTTGTCTTTTTTTTTTTTCTAAATCCTAAATTGGTTTTTTTAATTCCTTTTTAGATTTGTTTGAAAAGAATTGTGTTTCTTTGAAACATGATTTGTTTTATTTTCGACAATGGGGGCTTTATTTATTATGTGTCCTAAACGAAAGATATAACAAATGATTATCATTTTTTTTTTGATAATTAACTCAATGGAGCTTATTCTTGATCTTATGGACGTCAATTTATTATTACCCTTTTTTTTCAACAAAACCTGTTTGATTAATGAATCAATTATTTTTGCATAGTCAAATATGCCAGGTTTTAATTTTTTTTTTCATTTCTCTTGTTTTATTTATGGTTTTTATTTTAATTTTTTTGATGAGATTTGTTAGTTTTATGAAGATTAATATATTAAATGATGAAACATCCAAGCAACATAGAGTCAAGCTCTGAATTTTATTACTTTAATATTCACTGTCTGGAAAGATGACAGGTTTATTGAAGCTGAAGAGAATTGCAATTATTTCTGATTAATATTATTTATTTTCATTTGAATCTTGATCAAAAATTAACTATAAATGGAATTTATATAGAAATGATGAATATATATTAAATATATTATTTTATTAAAATGAATCGAGTATATATATATATATATATATATATATATAAATTGCAAAGATGAGATGAATTAGCTACTTGGATGAATACATATATATATTTACTCTACTTTCCAATGACTAGTTAAACTATTACCACCTCCTGAAGAGTTGTCGTTACTCAGTAATTCAGCAGCATATAGAATTAATGTAGTACCCATATTAATCCAATTCCAAAATTGCCATGGATGTACAATTATTTGGAAATTATCCTGACTATTACTAGTGGTACTATTCCAAATTGGCCAGAGCTGTAATTCTGTACCTAATTCACCATTATATGATAGCATTAAATGAGTATACACAGCTATTATCAAAATTGGAGCATAGGCATATATGAGTCGTATTATTACTGAAGGTGGTTGATGATGTGGTGGTTTGAGACGGAATGATTTTTTAGATCTCAAATTTGGTTTAGAAGATGATATACTTGAAACTGATGATGATGTAGGTGATTTTGGATCAGTTAAATGTGATAATGAAACACTTGATGGTTGGCGTGATGATGTTTGGGGTGTCTTTGGTGGTGTCACTGATGGGTAAGAAATTGATTGGTATAAACTTGGAATAATCTTTGTTGCTGCATAAAAGACTCCAATTCTGTAGGCCAAATTTAATAATAAAGGTAAAGTTAAAGTTTGAATTGCCATAATTAAAAACTTCCAAACCCCTTTGAATGAACTTGGTAAAGTTGAAGCCAAGAATGGAACAACTTCCGAAATTGGATTGAGAATAGATGGTGGGATTTTTGGAATTTCCTTCTTCAAGTTTTGAGTAGTTAAATTGAACAAGTTTGTTAATGCTTGTGAAGCTCCTTCAGATAATATTGGGAACGTCTCATAAATACACTTGACAATATAAGCAAATAACAATGACGATTCAATCATGGACCCTTTACCACTTACTATACCAAATAATCCTAACCCCAAAGTTGTTGTGAGTAACGATCCCAACAATGAAGCACTAAACATATCAATTGCAAATGGCAAAACATAAATTCGATACAAGAAATAAAATGAGGCAGTTATCACCGATCCACTTCCAATAAGGGACAAGATCAACCACGAATCTGATTTATAAAGTGTCAACCAATTGACTGTTTGTCCAACTGCTTGAATTAACAATAACGAACAGAATCCTTCTAAAATAGTAAACAATGGAGTGGAATTGATCAAGATTAGTTTCCAGATCATGATTGGATTATATTTGGATTCATTTGGTGTCACGCCATTACTATAATAACTTAAAAAATAAGTCAACAAACTAGGTATAAAGAAATGTTGACAATAATAAATAATTGAAATCCATTGAAAGTAGCGAGTTCTTCTAACCGCTATTCTAATTGTTGTAAGTATAAAATAAGTCACTAATGTTGTCAATGAGAATGCTAAACCACAGTACACACCTCCTACATCGAATGCAAGAGGGATGGTTAAGATGATTAGACCTAGATAAACTGTGGAGAATATACCTCTGACTGATCGTGATATTGTTCTGAATAGTGACATCTTTGATTCTTATGAGGCATGTACACTTGCTTGTGAATTATCTCAGTGATTGGAATGGATAGATGAATGATTCACTAAGGGAGGGAAAAACCAAAAAAAAAAAAAAAATTAAATTAAAATAAATTAAACAATGAAAAGGGAAAAAAAAAATTATGAGAACCACAGCAGGGAATAAATAATTATATTATAGATGGGATATGAACTGGTGATGATATATGAATAAAAATCTCCAATTGGAAAAGAAGATACTCTTACTACCTAGATCGAAATGAATATAGAAAAAGTTTAAAAGAACAGTGGATCTATAAAAAAAGAATGAACCTGTGATTAATTTTACTGTACTGACGAGTGTTCCTATTTTTTTTTTTTATTTGTTTTTTAACTCACACAATGGAGAAGAAAAATTTTCCCTTAGTGCTCGTCTGGTTGTAAATTGGAATTCAGATAAACTTAATGAGACACAGTTTGATTTGATACCACGAAGAGAAGTGAGAAGTGAGAAGAGACAACAAAAATTGGTTTGAAATTAATTACTTCCAGTTTCATGTTTGAAATACAAGACCTGAAATTCTACAATTCAACAAGATGAAACAGGGATCTACAAATATAAGAGCCGTTTAGTGTAATTATTGATCTACAAATATATCGTAAATGTATTTTTTATTTTTTCATTATTCTTGTATAGTTCTTGGAATATGTCATTATAATATGCATTCATTAATAAATTAAGGTTATCTGAGTATGTAAGTATGAAAATAAAAGCATTGGTATGAATAAGACGGTGATTGGTGTGGATATGCAATTTTATATGTGGGGGTGGTTGTGGGCAGGAGTGCTAATAGAAGTTTATGTTAATGCTGGGAGGAAATCGATTTCTATTATATACACTTTAGACTAAATTGTTTGTCTAATGCAATTGTGTCTTTTAAAAGTTTCCTTAAACTTTCTTCAGGAATGCTTGAATCGTATTCTATACCATATCCGTTTAAATATCTGATCACTTCAAATCTTTGTAAAGTATCAACATCTTCTAGTTTGGTTATTGGGGGTAACCCATATTCTTCTGCAGAAACTCCGTCAGGAAATATTATGGAGGTACAGCCAGATGAAGAACTATTTGACGATGTGGTTGAAGGGTGGGCCTCTTTGGTGGAGTCATAAATATGATGTTTGTGTTTAGGTAAATATACTCTTATGTGGGACAATATTCTCATCTAGTGGAAATTTATTAGTGTGTGATCGTTTAAAAAATTCATCTATCTATGTGGGGGAGGACGAAAGTTGATGATTGGGTTGTTTCTCTTCACGGATCTTTTTCAGTACATTTAACTATTTTAAATATACTGTTGACGGCTTCAAGTTTGTTTAACAACTGTTTCAAAATAAAAAAAAACTTGAAAATGATATCAGGTGGGTGAAAAAATAAAAAAAGGCAATAAGGAAAGACAAAGGGAAAATCGTATGAAATAAATAGAGCAAAAAAGGAAGAGCAACAACAAGAAGAAGAAGAAAAAAAAAAAATATTAAGTCATGAAATGAGTCAAGAGATTCACACGTACCCACTTATAATTATCTGGAGAGTAACACGTATGGTGGGATAAGAGATTATTACTAATTATAGTTATTCATTTGTCGTATCGGAAAAGCAACTAGTCTATTAGACAAGAAGAACAAGAACAAGCAGAAGAAAAAAAAATGCTTCAGTCCCGTTTTCTTTCCTTTTCTTTTTTTTTATACCCGACAAACGACTATAATTGTCGTATCACGGCGATTAGTGTGGGCTGTGGTCTATAGATATATCTTCAGTTGCTCTCAATCCTTTATTCACTTGCATTGTCTGTTATAATGTTTTAGGGCTTACATAACAGGAGCCATACTCTATTCAGAACTTTACTTCCTTACAATAAGTTGTAGTGGTAGCTAAGATATTTAAAGGATAAAAAAAGAACAAGAAAATTAACTTTCCATTAATTCCGAACTCAGCGTATGTGTGTACCGATTAATTTGCAGCTACCCGTGTACTTCAAGTTCCGATATCTCAAAAAGACTGTCAGTTAATTCGCGCAAGATGAATTGTGTATTGAGTACCATCACGGGTACAAAGAAGATAATATTTCGGATAGTAATAAAAAGAGAGAAGAAGAAGAATAAAAATGAAATGGAGTACAAAAGTTAAAATGCGTGATCCCAATTGGTTTCTTTTCTTTTTTTTTTTTTTTTTGTTTTCATGGTTAATGGTGATGTAGTTAAAAGAATAAGCATAAATTACTTCTATTGGCAAGTCTAGAATTGAAGTTCCATGAATTCACTTTGAGTAGCCATGGTATTCTGGGTCGTGGTCTAAAATTAAATGCGTATATAGGTTATGAAATTTGATTAATTTAATTTAGTTCCGAATTGATCCTTTTTTTTGTTTTTGATGGTAATATTTTATTTCAAAGGAATCATTAGCCCTGATAAATACGACGCGTTGAGGTCAAATTCAACTCTCCATATTGCCCTGGGGAATTCATGCAATCGAAGCAGGTGGAATCTCCCTCTGACTGCATACAGATTGATAATTAATTGTCACCTATACCGTTAAGTGATCAGAGAGGTTTTTGTACTACGTCGTTAAGCAGCTACGGTGGAGTATACGCCATGTTGTTGTTCACACATGGCGGAGATTGGAGATCTCGTCGTATCCCATTCTTGAGGTGTAGTTGTAATTGAAATCTTACTTAGAAATTCTTGCTAAATATTCAGTAAATTCAAAAGCTAATCTCACGTTATGTAACAAACCAGCAAGTAAGGTCATAATTGGATTTTCCAATACAAGCGTTTGATCCCTAACGTGTTGCTCTAATATCATCAGTAGGGTATGACCTTAATGAATTTTAAAGTGCTCCTCGTGATGTCATTAACCAATGGTCATAAATCTGATACAGACACGACACGCATTTGGGATCGTTTGCGCGACCTTTAGTTAGTTGAAAAGTGGGGAACACCTTTTCAATTATGGGATTGCTTAGTGGTCAATAAAGGAGCTGAGGTTTCACATAGTATAAACAATATAAATTACATAGAATATTACATTGTGTGTCTAATAAATTCTGTTTTGAGCAGCTGTTATAAATTGAGTTCATTGGCTGTAACGGACCCCAATTGTTCATGCTTAAATAGGAGTGAATAATTACAACGGTATGCAACCATTCATTGAAGTAATACAGTAATTTAATTATCCGATTGGATGTCACAGGGAACATATTCCATACTAAATGTTGAAAAAAAAATAATGAACTGATCTCACAAAAATCTATCCTTGAAATTCATCTTTTCATGTAGTTTTCAGCTTCGTTTATACTTGTTAACGTTTTTGTTTCCAAGACAATAATCGAAGCCTCGTATCCATGAGAATAGAAACTACAACCAAGTCGCTACCATATTTATCAACTGGCAAAAAGAACGCAGTTTCTATAGGGAATTTCTCTCATCAGCCAACTTTTAAATTAATTACGTTTCAACGAAGAATTGATTTTTTTTTATTGGCTTCATTGTTCTTTCTTCTTTCCTGTTTGTACCAATTGTACAAAACTGCAGTGTCTAATTAGAAGGTGAGTAAACATTCATACTAGGAATTAATTAATTGCAACGCTGTTATTGCTCACAAAAAATTTAAAAAGTTCGTAATTTCATTTCATGGGTACAAATAATTTGACACTTGAATGTGTTTTTGGGATGAGATTTGAAACGCATCTAACTACCAATAGTGATTTTCGCAATTTTTTTTTTCTTTCTTTCTTTAAACTGTCATTGCCAATCAATCTTTCATTAGTTACCATTAGAGACAAACTAAGATTTACATAGAAGATCATAGTATAAGCCAAAATCTCGCAATTATTAGTCTACTTCAAGGTAAATCATCTGCTCATTTAGACAACTGGATCATTATGGTACGATTTTTTTGTTTGTTTGTTTTTGGTTGAAGTTTACTTCTGTCAATATGTTTAAACAATCAAGTTTTAACCATTTCTTCCATTCCCAATTGAAATCTTTTTTTTATAAAAAAATTGGTTTATTTATAACCAGGCTTTAAAGTGAAACTAAATAACCCAAAACAGATAATAGTTATCCCTTTTCGGGGAGAATGTTTTTGGTTTACTAAAATCTTTAAACCAATTTCATATCCCATTTATATTATTTCATAGGTAATGGGCATTAGTTCATTTTGTTACTTATTGTGGTAAAACAAGGGTCTGCCGTTCACGTAACAAAACTAATGAAGGACATGTTAAATAAAAAAAAAAGAACAGACCCTACAGAAGTATTATTTTGTGTTGTGTTTTAGATCGGCATGTATGAGCCCGGTTACTTTTTATTATATTTCGGTTTGTATTTAGGTGCTACCGCCGAACTTAATACCAACATAATATCGAACGTTTATCTTCAAAAAAAAAAAAAGGATCTGTTGAATAGAATAAAAGCCCCCAAATCACGCAAAATGGAATCACTTTATCCCAAGTCTAATTACACGCTCAACAAAAGCTTGTTTATATGCTTTTCTTGTTTATAAATTTTATTTAGGTTTAGATATTGAAACAGAAAATTAAATAATTATAGATTCTCCATTGAAACGCGTTAAAATAAACAGCCACATGGAGATACATCATTGTTATGAACGGAATGTAAATCCCTGCCTTCACAAAGACATGTATGTCTTGTGTAGAGTCACTTTTGCTATCACCGTTTTTCCCCTAGTTATATTGAAGAAAAGAGGGATGAAACATGATTATATCGTACTCTATATGATTAGTCGTATTGGTAAATAGATTCCAAATATAATTCATTTGTCGAATTATAAAAACAAAAAAAAAGGAGGGGAATCCTAATCTTAGTACACGAATGATAACAGTAATACAACAACTGGTACCCCAACTAGACCCAAAGTAAAAAGCAAGAAATCTGCAAAAAAAAAATATTTCGTATTCATTTATAAAAAGAACACGGTTGGTTGTTGTTTTCCTTTTTCTTTTTGAGTAGGATAGAATAGTGAATGGTACTCTATTATATTTATTATTATTATTATTAGAAACATTCATTGCCAAGAAATACTACTCTATTCACATCATCACATTCTGTGATGATATATCAACACAAACCACTAAATATAGAGCAGGTTACATTGCCTCATTACCAGAATTTATACCGCCCCACGTACTTTTTGTGGATCCCGTTTTCAATTTTCACTTATTTTTTTTTTTTTTTCGCTTAATTTACTTTTTGTGTCACTATGCTGCAAAAATATCAAATGCCACCTAAATACCACACAAATTATTGTATGTACTCGAAAATGAAAGCAACAAAAATTATGAATTATCTAATACAACAGGTATTTCTGAAACCGAAAAACCAGATACTATAAATACAACTAGCTTTGGTCTCTTTCTTGAATTATCTATTGTTGAGAGTTGATGTCTTAGATATACTTTTGTCTAATTATTTTTTTTGAATTGTTTCAAACCCTTTATCGTCTGCAAGATAAATTATCACTATTATTACCATGTACGGTTTCAGAATCATATCTTCTTTGTTTATTCTACTACTGTTAGTGGTGGCACAAGAGAAAGTTTTACCAAAAAATAGTATTCCGTTAGCAAAAGCTATATTTGCATGTAAATTAAATGTGCATGATGATGTGGGTTATTGTCGTTCGGATACTTCTGAAGATTATGGTTGTATTTGTTCTAATAAAGATGCAATTTCTTCATTTGTTGGTTGTTTTGCTTACTATCAGGAGAATTCTACTGAAGCAGTTCAATTCTTTGTTGATTTCTGTAATGAATATGGTGACACTACTGTGGAAATGGATGATATTTATGAAGCTTACAATAACTATACTACCCATGGTTATTATAACGCATCTGCATTAAATGAAACCCGTTCCAATTATACACATATTGTTAATAAATATGATAAAGTTGATACTAGTAATTACACTTTATCTTTGGAATCATCAATTGATCAATTTTTAGTCAATTGGGATAATACATTCTATTATGGTGCTGGTATCTTAGGTTTTTGGGCATTGGTATTACTCATTGGTGCGATTTCAAATTGGAGTCGTTACATGTTTCCAGGTTTAATGACAGATTTAAATGGTCCTGTTTCCAACTGGCTAAGAAAACATATATTATTACCAGCTACTATTGGACGAAAGAAATGTCAAAATTATAAATATTATAGATTTGCTGAATTCTATATGCCATCAAGATTTGAATCAGTTATTTTGACTGGTTTCACTATTGTTTGTATTATCACATTATCTATCAACACTTATTTTGCTCAAGGAGATGAAGTTATCTTTTCCAACTACTACGCAAGATTAAGATATGTTGCTAACAGAACCGGAACTTGTTCAACCATGATGTTACCATTGGTTATTTTATTCGCCGGTAGAAATAATATCCTTCAATTCTTAACCAGATGGAATTATTCTGTATTTATTACTTTTCACCGTCACATTGCTCGTATGATGTTTGCATTTGTCATCATTCATGCGGTATGTTTCACCATTGCTTTAGGTCCTGCTTATGCTCCAGTTATGAAATTGCCTTTTATGATTTGGGGTACTGCTGCTACTGTTCTTGCTGCTCTAATGTTATTCCAAGGAATGTTGTATCTAAGAAGAAGATTTTATGAAGTTTTTGTATTGACTCATATCATAATGGGTGTATTTTATGTCATTGGTACTTGGGAACACGTTGTTGATTTGGGTTACATGTGGTATGTTTATGCATCAGTTGCATTTTGGGTTTTTGATAGACTTATTAGAATTATTCGTTTACTTCATTTTGGTTTCCCAGAAGCTACTGTCAATTTAATGTCTGATGAAACTTTGAAGATCACTATTCCAAGACCAGGAGACTGGAAACCAGCACCTGGTGGCCATGTATTTATTCATTTTTTAACTGGTGTTACCTTCTGGCAAAATCATCCATTTACGATTGGTTTAAATGAAGATAACAAAATTAACCTTTATTGTAAAGTTAAGAATGGTATTACCCAAACATTATATAAAAAACTTGTTAACGTTCCTAATAGAACCATGAAAATCAGAGTTGCTGTTGAAGGTCCATATGGTGAAACTAGTGATGCTAGAAAATCAGATACTGTTGTGTATATTGCTGGTGGTAACGGTATTCCAGGAATGTTTTCTGAAGTAACTGATTTGGCTAAACGATACACATCTACAAAATCAGTCAAGAAATTAAAACTTTATTGGGTTATTAGAGAATATCGTTCCTTAAACTGGTTCTTTGATGAATTGGAGAAACTCAAGAAAACAAATATTGAAACCACCATTTACATTACTAAACCAAAAAGTACTGTTGCAATTGAAGAATTGGTACCGCAAGTTATGTCCCCTAAATTTGATTTAAAGAGTTGTTATTCAATGGGAGAAGGGGATTCCAAAACATTACAATCATATGATTTAAAACATTATGAACCAAAATGGAGTATGGATCAAATTCAAGAAGCGGTTGATTATCAATTAGATCCAATACGTATTCTTGGAGGAAGACCTGATCTTAAATCAATTATCAATTATGAAATCGAAGAAGCTCCAAGTTCAATTGCTTTTGTTACTTGTGGTCATCCAGCAATGGTGGATGATGTTAGAGCTGAAGTTGTTGATGCCATTGGTAAACATGAAAATAGAATTGATTTCTTTGAACAATTATTAGGATGGGCTTAATTCAATACCGAGTTTCGCCTTTACATTATTATATAGATGTATATATATATACCCCTTTTTATTATAATTTCTAATTTACTATGTATTCTTATTATGATTTTAATTGTGGCTTATTGTAATACACTCGGTATATGTCGGAGTTTGTCTTTTTTTAAGTTTCACAACATATGACAATTGACAGTATGTGCCATGTGTATTTACCCACCATGTCTACGATTTTTCACTAAAAGAGAGATCGATAAATATAGCAAAGTAAAGGAATAGGGTTTCCGACAGTTGTCTTTTCTTTTTTCTTTCATGTCTGTTCACTAGAGGTTCCTGATTGAATGATACTTGATCAAGCATTGTATCATTCATATTTTTCGTGTTGATGACTATACACGCGTATTCTGTTAAAAATTAGAAATACGATTGCGGAAATTTTCAGATTAGCTGTACTTTCCTTTTCTATCTTCTTCTATATACAACATCACTACAGGGAAAGGATTTTGTCGGAATGTACAGGAAATCGTAGGAAACATGAAGAAAATCATAAAAAAACAAACTAACCTTAAAATAATTACCGTAATCAACTATCCATCAATAGCCATGGAAACGATAATGGTTGACGAAACTGCCACATTTGATATTGCTTCTTCTTCTTCTTCTTCTTCTCCTCCTCTTCCACTTCCTCTTACTACCCCCTATTTTTAATGCCACTTAAGGCAATGGATTATTGACAACAACAATAAAAAGAAAATGCAATAGGCTTGAATGATCATAGATTTTTTTCTTCTTTCTCTCTTCTGTATATTTTTTGCTTTTAACCTTATATTCTGTTTTACAAGTTCCTTCAATTACCGAGAAAAATCAAAACAAATCCAAGAAAACACTGGGCTGCAAAAATAAAATACAGACAGAGAAATTACCACGACATGCAATTATGATTAGCCCACCAATTATTCTCCTCTTTCCTTGTAAACATGGGGACAAAAAAAAATCAAATATAAATAACTCAAGAGATTTACTCAAATCTGTTCTCAAAATATACATTCTATTAACTAATCAATTAAAACCATGGCTCCAATACAACAATCGCTCACTCCTCCAACTAACGTTTCTCCAGTTGAATTATCAAATCAGATAGCTCTTGGTGAATTTATATTCTATAGAATATCTCAAGCAAACCCAAAACTTAAAACAATATTTGGTATTCCTGGTGACTTTAATGTCGATTTGTTAGAACATGTCTACTCTCCAATTATCACCAACAAACAAATCAAATTGATCAATCCTTGTAATGAATTGAATGGTGCGTATGCTGCTGACGGTTATTCCAGAGCTATTGGTGGATTAAGTGTCTTTATTTCAACTTATGGTGTTGGTGAATTGTCTGCTATTAATGGTATTGCTGGTGCATTTGCAGAATATTCTCCGGTATTGCACATTGTTGGTACCACTTCAATCAAAGATAGATTGAAGGCAGATACAGGTGTTTTCAACATTCATCATTTGGTTCCTAACATCGACTCGTTAAAGTCTCCTGATCATGATGTTTATAAATCAATGGTGGAAAAAATTTCTGTTATCCAAGAAACATTGGATTTTGATGTTACTCAAAATTTGATAAAGATTGACAGGATTTTAAAGAAAATTATCCAAGAATCTAGACCAGGGTATTTGTTTATACCATGTGATGTTCCAGATATTAAAGTAGATACAAATCAATTGTTCTTGAACCCATTTACTGCTGACACAAAGTATACCAAGCTGGCCTTGGCAGTTGAAGTTTTGGAAGATGTTACCGACAACATTCTTGAAAAATTCTACCAATCATCAAAACCATCTATATTTTCCGACTGTTTGACTTCAAGATTTGGTTATCAAAAAGAACTTGATAAGTTCATCAATAAAGTACCAAAAACTGTTAGATTGTTTTCATCAAATCTTTCTCGAAATTTGGATGAGACTCAAAGCAACTTTGTCGGAGTTTATAATGGTAGAGGCTCTTCTGATGTTTATGTCAAGCAAGAATTTGAATCATCTGATTTCATTTTGGTGTTGGGATTGTTTGACAATGAAATGAATAGTGGTGGTCAAACTACTAATTTCAAGAATGCCAAGGCTTCTGTTGTTGTTCATCCAGACTATATAAAGATCAATCATCAAATCTACCACATCAAACAAAATGATGGTGAAAGATTATTCACATTGGGAGAATTACTTGAATTTTTAACCTTCAAATTAAACCCATCCAAAGTATCAGCATTGCCATCTGACATTTATCAATTTATACCACAATCCCAATGCAATATGTCTGATTTACCATCCAACTATATTCCCCAAGGTAAACTCATTGATTATTTCAACAACTCCCTTCAGCCAAATGATTTAGTCATCTTAGAAACCATGTCATTTGTATTTGCGCTCCCAGATTTGAAATTCCCATCAAAAACGCAATTGTTAACTTCTCCATTCTATGGATCAATTGGTTATGCTGTTCCTGCTGCATTTGGAGCAACTGTTGCTGTCAATGATTTAGGTTCTACCAGAAGAATCATTGTTGTACAAGGTGATGGTGCAGCACAAATGACTGCACAAGAATTATCAAGTTATGTAAGATATAAGGATATTTTACCAAATATGCCACAAATATTCTTGGTTAACAACGATGGATATTCAATTGAACGTAAAATAAGAGGTCCAACTAGATCATATAATGATATTAATGGAAAATGGAAATGGGCTGATTTATTAGGTGTGTTTGGTGGTGTAAAGGGGAAGATGTATGACTCCTGGGTGTTGAATAATACTGATGAATTTGAAACTTTCTTCAATGGTAAACCTAAACCAAATTCTAGTAAATTACAATTCTATGAATTGATTGCTGGTAAATTTGATGTCCCACAAAGAGTAGACAACATGATGTGCAAGAATTAGAATATAAGAGTGTTGTCTATCTGTATATAGAAATATCCCGTATAACACATAAGTTATAGTTGTTGTAAAATTAAAAAAAGTATAAATTATTTGTTTCGGAGTTTGAGGGGCGCATTCTATTGTTTTACAAATATTCATATGGGGAAGGAGTTAACAACCAATTGCCAACAATTTTGAATTAGGGGTTGAAAAATAAGATAGACCACTCATATAGTTCAAGAAAGGTTATCTGGTTATGATATTCTATTCAACATGGGTAACTTAGTGATTACAAATTCTTACCTAATTAAGAATAAAGTTACTGCATAGGAAAAGAGCACTGCTAGATAGAGTGCTTCGTATCGAATATATAAAATTGATCGACCGGTAGAAAACCATTGTAGCTGAAATTCATTTGAGGGGATTGAAGAATTTATTAAGATAAGAAAATATAAAAACCCATTTTTTTTCTGGATATACCTGGGAAATAAAACACCCATAGATAAATCTCTTTCTACCCAATCTATTCTTTTAAAAACAAATCACAATGGCTAATAATAAGAAATCAACTATTGACAAATATTCTTCTGTTTGTAATGTTGTTATTAACATTAAGAATGTGGAGACGATTCACTTCATTACAGTGACTCCAGACGGTAAAAAGAAAACTGTCCGCCGTAAAGTTTATGGGCGTGTGAACAAAGCAAGTAATGGTGGAAAAAGGCTCACATATAAATTGCAGTGAAGACTGAGGATACTGGTGATAACTTGGAAAATAGAGTCAATTATTTTCCAGAAAGTAGATTTTAACACAGATAATATGATCACGGAAGGTTTTGGTCAATTGGAACATGTTTTATATTATATGAAGAAGTTGAGTTAAATACACGACGTGGTAAAACGCACCAGTTATGCTTTATTGTGTAGTTCTATATTCTAAATAATTTTATTCAGAGAAATTTGATTAATATAGATTTAGATAATTTAGAGCATGAATTAGAGTTCTATTGAGATTATAGCATTATCATTTACTGGTCTCAAGATTCACTCATACTAAATGAATATCTCCACACAACTGTTTGTCAGAACACTTAGTAGTGCAAGCTGCTCGCATTTGAGCAAAAAAAAATCAATCCCTAACATTAAAACGAACAAGCAACAGCAAAAAAAAAAAAAAAAAAAACATAAACAGTTGACACAACATCGCCAATAATCAACCTATATTCAATATCCATAATGGTATGTACAAACTAGATCTTACACACAATGAAAAACATGTTATACTAACTGAAACCCTTCCCTATAGTCTGCTTTATTTAACTTTCAATCTTTACTACAGGTGATCCTTTTATTGATTTGTACATGTACTTATATCCATTCCACAATCCCAGCATTTTTAGATAATCGAAAATCAGGTGTATTAAGTGTATTTTGGAAATTTGCTAGAATTGGAGAAAGATTAAGTCCATATGTTGCCATTGGATGTTTTATTATGGCTTTTAATACTTTGAGTTCTTAGGGTAAGGGTTATATTTAATACACATTTTTATTATTATCTATATTTTATTACTTTTTTTTTCCTATCTAAATTCATATAATTCATTCATGGAATTACATAAAATTGGAGCTCTTTCATTACCAACTATTTTCTCGAGATTAACAGCATCCCACTTGGAAAATAATATCTTAACCAAAGCTAAATCCAATTCACATTCTTCTTTGAAAACCGATTTACCAATAAATCTAATCAATTCTTTATAAAACAAAGGATTTGAAGGTAATCCATACATGATTAAGGTTTTAACACCACTTATTTCGTATCTTCTAAAATAATGCAATCTCTCAGTATATAAAATCAATTTTATCTTACCACTTGCAAAACCTTGTCTAGTTCTAGTTAATTTGGATTGTGAAGTATATTCATCAATAGATCCAAAGTCAAACTTTGTGGAAGTTTTCAAATAATTCTTAACACGTAAGTAATCAAAATATGAAGGAATGAAAATCATAATCCCATCTTCATAGGAAGAAGTCTTTAGTAAAGAAGGTAAAATGGTGTTTATGAAAAACTTAAACCTAGCATCTGGATCTTGTACTGGAGAACCACTTTCAAACCTTTGGAAAATTTGTTTGATTTTAAGACCAATGGAATTCATCATACTCTTTTCTGAATTTATAATTGGTTTGAATTTAACTTTACCGGATAAATTGAATGATTTACTAGATACTAAATTATTTATACTTGGAGTCAAATATTCACAAAATACCAAAGTTTGACGTAATAATCTAGCTTGATCATTAATTGACCACATTCTGATACGACTGAAATCTGCATCATGGAATTCTTTAGGAACCTTGTTGATATAATTCATAACTGTATTTACATGATCCCAGTTTTGCATTTCAATTTGATTACTTTTATCAACAATCAAAACTTCAATTGAGGAAAGGAAATCATATTGTCTTTTCTTCTTATCAGGATTTTCTAAAATCATTGACAACCCAATTGGAGAAGCTAATATGATATCTGATGAGTAGAAAGACGAGTATAATTTAAGTGATTTACGAGTCATTTTCAACCCAATACAGAAGAAATCGCTATTGTTTCCTTTGAATGCATCTTTAAAATCTTCTGGTTTATTGTTTGGTGGTGCTGCTTTAGCATAGAATTGATCATTAAACTTCTTTTTATTTTCTTGTTGATCAGTACCAGATAATTTAATTAATTGTTCCACTACTTCATAACAGGAATTTCTAGTAGGTAACATAATTAAAACTTTTGGACGTGTAAAACCTTGATCTCTAAATTCTAGATCTTCATCATTACTTGACTCCTTGTGTACGTGCAATTTGGTGGTGTTTTTCAATATTCTATCTCTGGTTTTATAAATATGGTTTAATGCATGCATGACGTAGATTCTACGATAATTCTTGTTGGTGAATGTCTTGTATTGATAGTTGACATCTCTGTAATTAAGTATTGAGTTGGCAATGAGTGAATCAGTTTCAGTTAAATCTAATCCATATGCTTTTTCATATGAATCTAAAACACGTTTTTTAATGGCATAGTCCTTGAGCTTGGTAGATTTCAATAAAGGTGGTTCAATTTGTTCTCCTGGTGGTAATTGTAACATTGATGTAAGTGCCAAATCAGCATAGGTCTTCTTATCAACAATTGGCCATTTTTCATGATCTTTTAAAACAAGCTTCTCTTCTTTGTTTAAGTAGTCATCAGATGGTAAGTTAAAATGTACTTCAAAAGGATCACTTGCAAGTCCTTTAACTTCTTCTTCTTCTTCATTGTCTGATATTTGTTGATCTTCTTCATTTTCATCTTCATTTTCATTATCCAGAACCACACCTGCAACTTCATTTTCATCTTCTGATGGTTGGTCCTTTTCCTCAATACTGAATGATTCTGGTTTTTCTTTCTTTTCCTTGTTATCTGTTTTCAACAAAGTTAAAAGAGCAGAATAAGCTTTCCCTGAATCTTCGTCTTCATCATTTTCGCCGTCTGTGTCTTCATAATCATCACCATTGCTTTGATGGACAGCCTCCTCTTCCAGGTGATCAGAACTATCATCATCTTGTTCCTCATCTCGTGGTTTTCTGGCAGCAGTTCTTGTAACTGTTCTCATTTCAGATCTACCACGTTTCCTGTTTCCATCTGGTTTGGTAATCCCACTTGACTTTCTCTTCACTTGTTTAGCCATATCTGTAGTTGATTGACTTCTATCCTGTTTTGCATCATTTCAAATGTTAACAAAAAAAATATATATAATCCTTAACAAAAAAAAAAAAGAAAATTCCGAGATGGTTTGTTTTCCAACACACGACCTTGTTTTTTTCTTCTCAGTTGTATTGAGTTTCCCACTGATTTCTTGTTGAAGAAATGGAAATTGAGCAACCGTCAATGATTTGGATTGGAAGAAGTAACAACATGAACAAAAGTATATAACACACAAATCCTATACATTTTAGCACAAACAATCACATACTAATACTCCGAAATTATTATCATTGTATCAGCATCCCAATTTTCCTTTAACTCAAGCATTTATTGGTAGATAACCACGTTAACCTTTTATCTATTAACTTTTTTTACTTTTCTTTGGAGATTATCTACATTATAATAGATCATCTGAATTTATCAAATTATATATATAAAGAAAAAAAAACTTATAACAAATAATGTCAGACTTTATGGATAATCCTTTTCCAATGGATGAGGAGATGCCGCAAAAGAAAGATCCAATACCGTCTTTAGAATTATCATTGCCAATACCGGATGGGATTCAATTACTGAACGATATAACTCCACAGTATCCGACACCACCAAATATTCAATACGACAATAAAGTGATACGATCTAAGTTGGATCAATTAAAGTTAGAAGAGATTAATACGACCAATGGTACGAATACTACGACTGAAGAGGAAGGAGAGAAATATGAAGAAGATATTGATGATAAGTTAGACATGAAATTACAAGATAAATTACAACAGGAATATGAACATGATTCAAATAACAGAGAACTACAACCGTTAACACCTCCAGAAAATTTTGCTCCTGTTATCAATCAAATTTATAGATCGTCATTTCCACAACCAAATAATTTCACTTTTCTTAAAAAGCTAAAATTGAAATCAATACTATGTCTTATTCCAGAAGATTACCCACATTTGCAACAAGAATTTATTAAAAATGAGAATATAAAACTATTTCAATTAGGGATGTCTGGTAATAAGGAACCATTTGTTAAGATATCATCGGATTTAATCACAGAAGCTGTGAAGATTGTGCTAAATCCCGAAAACCAACCAATCTTGATACACTGTAATAGGGGCAAACATAGAACAGGGTGTCTCGTTGGTGTAATTAGAAGATTACAGAATTGGTCATTCACTCTTATTTGTGATGAGTATAGGAAATTTGCTGCTCCAAAAGAGCGTCCCATGGATCAACAGTTTATTGAGCTTTATGATGACACAGAGATTTTGAAATATTGTCAAGAGAATTGCTTATTACCATTGAAATGGGATTAACTTAGATTTTTGTATCTGTTACGGTTGTTTTTTTTTTTTTTTGGTTTTATTCGGTTGTATTTCGAAACGATACGTTTAAATAAAATTATAAATAATTATACTACTTGGGTGATTATCCTTTGAACGGGCTATTTTTGCTCCATAAGAATTCTCTACCGTATAAACCAGCATTGAATACAGCTAAACCACTAATTGCAAGTGGTGCAACCTTACCTCTGAATATACTCAGAAGTGATGCTTTCCCATTGACAATAAGGTATAAAGTCAGCCATGCAAAATTAAACCCACTGGCATTGATTGGCTCACCATCAAACATCATCCAAGCACCCAAAAGAGATGCACCACCAAATGTGAAACAAGAAGCACGGGTAGGTTTAAGAACATCCAATTTATTACGGAATAAGAATGAGCCAGATGAACCTTGTACTGGGGAGGTGACAGGAATTGGATTACCTGCCAAACCTTTGAGTAAAAGTGATCCACCTAAGATAGCAGCTGGAATTGGTGAAATAGATAACAGATCTAAGGTTTGATTAACAGTTGACTTACTTGGTAATGACATTATTATTCTCAATTGGTTTGTTAATTCCTTTTATTCTTCCAATGAAATTTAGTTTCAACAAAATCTTCGAAAGTAGCAATTTAAATTTGGAATATGAAATTGATTCGACACTACCAAATGATTAGAAATTACACAAAAACAACAACTACGATAAACACACATTTATAATTATACAGAATACTTTTTGATTTATATTAAAGCACTTTTTGAAAACTAATATACACTGTTAAAATAATATACAAATTCCATCAAGGAAATTAAATAGAATGTTAAATTGAAACCTGCTAATTAATAGAGAGATAAACTTATGATCTTTCACCTCTCAATCTTCTAGCTAATTGCATATCTTTCTTTTGGATGGTAACTCTCTTGGCGTGGATGGCACACAAGTTAGTATCTTCAAATAAACCAACCAAGTAAGCTTCAACGGCTTCTTGTAAAGCACCAATGGCAGAAGATTGGAATCTCAAATCAGTTTTGAAATCTTGAGCAATTTCTCTAACCAATCTTTGGAATGGTAATTTTCTAATTAACAATTCAGTGGATTTTTGGAATCTTCTAATTTCTCTCAAGGCAACGGTACCTGGCTTATATCTGTGTGGTTTCTTGACACCACCGGTAGATGGGGCGGATTTTCTAGCAGCTTTAGAAGCTAATTGTTTTCTTGGGGCTTTACCACCAGTGGATTTTCTAGCTGTTTGTTTAGTTCTAGCCATTGTTGTATATGATAATTAAATATGATATATATATAAAAAACAAAAAAATAAAAATAAAAATAAAACTTTGAAAAGGAAATATTCTTGTGTTTAAATATTTTTAGAAAAAAAAAAAGAAAACTGCTCTCAAGGCAATAAGGAAAGATTACAAACTTTGAGATGTTTTGCAGTTTCTTGTGTAACGTCGCGACCTGCGCGAGAAAAGAAAAGAGACAAGAGAAGAGAGAAAGAGAAAGAGAGAGGAGAGGAGAGACGAGAACACGAAGGACAAGAACTATTCATGCGAGTCTTTTGTTTCATACAAAAGATACTTCGCGCGAATTTTGTCATTCTTCTGACGCCTACAAAAGAAACATGATTTTCCTCTCTTCTCTTTTAATCCCCCCACACAAGAAACACAGCGATTCTAATATTGTTCTTTCTAAACAACGACATTCTTTCTAGACCAGCCATTAAAGCGTCTCTCATTCATAATAACCATCACTCAATGTAGATGAAATCAGTTTCTCTTATTCATAATGGTTCGTCACTACAACACTCCAAGTATCCCTACCCGTGTTCTTCACAAAAGACACCAGCTATTGTAATTTTTTGCATTCTTTTGTTGTAAAGAAAAGATGCAATTTTAACTATTCGCGGTCTCAGATTTGCGCATACTTATCCCTTTTATCTTCCTTGCAGTCTCTCGTTTGCAATACTCACTTTTTCTCTTTCTCTCTCTCTCTCGTTTTATCTTTGGGTACCCGTTTTTGTGTACCACCCACGCGACTGCCAAAATAAACTCACAAAGATCACGTTTTGCAAGAAACAACAGAAAAACCCATCAGAATCATCGGTTCCAATCCACTATAAATAATCCCACGTATCCCTGGGTTTATAATTTTTTTCATTCATAATTCTTTTTTTTTTCCTTTTTAATTTAATTATTCATAACTTTAATTAATAATCATATATAACAATGTCTGGAACTGGTAGAGGAAAAGGTGGTAAAGGTTTAGGAAAAGGTGGTGCCAAACGTCACAGAAAGATTTTGAGAGATAACATTCAAGGTATTACCAAACCAGCTATTAGAAGATTGGCTAGAAGAGGTGGTGTTAAACGTATTTCTGCTTTGATTTACGAAGAAGTCAGAGTTGTCTTGAAACAATTCTTGGAAAACGTCATCAGAGATGCTGTTACTTATACCGAACACGCTAAAAGAAAGACCGTTACTTCTTTGGATGTTGTTTACGCTTTGAAGAGACAAGGTAGAACCTTGTATGGTTTCGGTGGTTAAATCTAGTTTGGTTTCACTTCCCAACTTTTTAAATTTTTCGATTCATCTGTATTTTTAGTATAAAAGAACAATTTAGTGTATATTAGTAATGAAAAATATATTTAAGTTTTATTTCTGGTTTTTAATATTATCATTTAGTTCTTCCCATATTTTCTTTTCTAATTGGTCAACGTCAACCACTTCAAATGCCTTATAATTGTCGTCCGTGTGCTCTACCCATTTTCGAAAACAATAGTCGCTTGAGTCTTCGCGATCAACATACCACATATCCGGACATCTGCATCGGCAACCAACACCATTAATCTGAGGTTTATCAGGAAATTCTGTATCAACATAAACTCCTTCATATATCAATTGTTTCTCAGGTGCATTGCTAGGACAATGAACAAGTTCTGTATGTCTATAACCAATATCTCTAAAGTAGTGAATCTCGTTCATGTCAAGTAACATAGCTACTGCCAATGAATGTACCGGTGCATCACCCCATCTTTCTTTGTAAAACCCTCCTGTTGCATCTAGATAGTTAAAGAAGTTTTGATACTCTTCTGAAGTGAATAAATCTGTTCTGGCAATTTCAAAGTTCGTCCAGAAATGACAGAGATTATAATCTTCTCTATCCATCCTATCTTCATGCAACCTAGGCAATTCACTTGATTTACTGAATAGTTTGGACACTAACTCAGGGTCTAGATCTTCTAAATCATGATCTTTTTTGCCCTTCTTATTCAAAAATTGTTTCAATTTCATGTTTCTCATAACTTCTTGTTCAATCTCATCTTCATCTGGTATACCATCATATAGATCTTTATGGTCTCCTTTAGTCCATTGTGAATTAAACGTGAACAAGCTCCATGAATTTTTTACCTGGATGTTATTCTTCTTAATATATGCCTTGACTTCTCTAAATAGTCCAGGTATTGAATAAAAAATTTCCCCCATTATAACATTAAATCCATATTTCTTTCCACTCTTTTCCATTGCAACAAATGGATCATAGGTCAAATCACAATAAAATTCAACATCAGGTTCAACTCTCCAATACCAATCTCTCTTTGCCACAAGTTCATGTTTAAAGAAAAACCCAGAATAGAATCGACACATTTTGTGATATGATGGTACATTCCCATACATAATTCCCTTATCCCCTTGCCTTTCAATACTTTCTTTTAGGACCACTGGATCGATACTATCAGGAAATTCCCAATGCTCCAGTCCAATTTTGCCAAATTCAATCTTGCTTTTAGTGTGCATTTGCACTGTAGTTTTAAATTCATCGGTGAATTCTTGCTCATTTAAGAAAACCCAGGGATAATTGAACCATTGGTTGAAATGTCGTTCCATGGAGTTCATGGATTTGATCACTCCCTCGAGTTCAGAATTTCGACATAGAACTACCAATGCAGCATTTGCTCTTGGCGCTGTAGTATCTGGGATAGTACATCCATATTGGAAAGGGGAATCTATTTTTGATGATATCAATTGTTGACTAATCTTATTAGAGGAATGATCTGGTTTCTTTGGTTTATAATTTATCCAGTATGGGTCTGGATTTGGAATAATATGATGTTGATATTTCAATACTATGAAACAAAAAATACTAACAATAATTAGAAATACTAGTCTTGGTCTTGATAGACATTTTCGGAATACTCTATGCAATGAATACATACGTTCAAGGGATTCAAGTGGAACTATTTCAAGAGTATACCAAAAAGAAAGATCTTTGGGATGATTTTCATCCAAAATTTGTGTCAAGATCAAACGAAAAAAAAAAAAAAAATAAAAAATTCATAATCTATGTTCCATTTGTACTGAGAATTAAAAAAAAAATTCAAATTATACTTACAAAAATACATATAGAAATAATACAATACTTAATCCTTTAATCTTTTTTGACAATAGCATTCCTTAGTAATGACAAGTCCTCATTTAATTCTTCAGGTTTCAATCCTTGTGGACCCACAAAATGTTTATGACTATTTCTTGTTTGCACCTTGTTTGAAGTGGTGCCATTCTTGGTAACTAGACTCAATGAAACGCCTCCATCTTCATTCTGCATAATCAAAGTGTTCAATGTATCATAATCTTTATCACTCAAATTTGACTCGTATCCACTAGTGGTTCCTCCATTTGTACGATGCCCATTTTGATTGTTGTTATTGTTTATTGCCATTCCACTTGTTGTTCCTGAGCTCAACTCATCATTCGAACTGTATCGTGTAGCATAAACTCTTCTTCTTTTTCCCGCTGAAGAGTATCCACCGTTGTTATATGACGAAATGTTATCTCCTGATCCTGCACCAGTGCCACCACCTCCTCCATCAGACAATTCGGCTGCTTCACCCACAGTAAATCGTCCAGTTAGTTCACGTTTTCTTAGGGATCTTCTATCATTTGTACCTAATTCTGCAAGTGCAACAGCATTGAAAGCTTGACTAGAAGGGTCCTCGGGATTGTTCCAACTTCTTCCATTCACCAAATTTACCAAAAATTTATCTTCTTTCAAATGTTTTATTTGTTGTTGTAGTTTGTCGTACAATTTTTCCTTGATCAATTTTATCATCTTGTCATGCTGTTCCTTTGCCCGATCCAAATCCTCACGGTACTCACTCTCTATTCGTTTGACTTGATATTCTTCCCATAATCTTAGTTTTGTAAGTTCATAATCTCGAACTTCTTCCAAACCAATTTTCTTGGTCATAAAATCTTCATTTGTCCCTTGTTGTAAAGTGGCTAGTTTGTTCTGTAATTCATGCAACAGGTTTCTATAAAACATATCTCTATCATTTCTAAATGTCAATTCCAATTTGTTTAGCCTTCCGGCAATGTTGGATCGTTTTCTTATCTCGTTTGCTTTAGAGTAGCTGGGAATAATCATATTGTTAGTATATGGGGGAAACAAATTCAAATAGTTCAACCAAAAAGAAAAATACTAAGATCAACATACCATCCGATATCGTGCCATTCTTTCTTGAATCTTCCATTACGGATAAGTTGTAAGATAATCTTAAAAAGAAGTGAATATTACAAAATTAAAGAAAAAAAAAAAACAAAAGGAAAAAAAAAATGGGAGGATTCAGGGAAAGCAAAAAAAAAAAATCCAGAGAACACTGAACAGAGAATTGTATGGGCACATCTCCAAAAAAGGATTAGATGCAGGAAATTGTTTATGTGATGCT